>NC_082643.1:43323138-43620638 GCF_028023285.1 Balaenoptera ricei | reverse complement strand
TTCTCTGTTTGCATACCCTTCTCCTTACAGCTCGCTCGCTCCATGGAACATATTTTCAGGAGGGGCTCAAAACTACTACATTTCTGGCTGTGATTCTTCCCCTGATGTTGTAGAGAAAACAATTTATTTTGTTTGGTGATCACAGGCAGTTTTTTCTTCTCATTCTGCTACAAAATTAGAGGGGATTCCCCAAACCAAGAGAAGGTTTGTGTTCTTAAGTGGAAAATGTTGACATCTGCTCCAGATCCATTTCTTTATAGACTTAAACAGCCTAGATTTTCTTTTAATAATAACAGCTAACACTGGCAAGCAGTTACTGTGTGTGAAGTGCTTTGCTAGGCAGTGTACATACATTACCTTAGTCTTCCCAACAGCCAGATGAGAGCAGTGGGAACTAACATCTTCCACATTTTACAGATGTGGGCTGAGCCTCGGGGAGATTAAACATTTGGGTCAAGGTAGTCTGCCTACTAAGTGGTGGATGAGGATTCAGATCCAACTCTGACTGTAATACTTGAGCTGTCACCCTTTCTGAGTGGGCTGATTTTTAGGGCTGTACTGTCTCAGGCCGGTGTTTTAATCCTGATTAACACTGTATTCCGGAAATAATAAGAATTTCTTGACTGATTCTCCTCAGGGGGCTACTCCATTAATGTCAAGAACTCTAATCAGAAAGGATAGCATTAAGCCTTGTTCCAAGCTTGTGCCAACCCCAAAATGGCTCAGTGATGCAACAACCAAGAGATCTGGCAAAACTTGATCTCACAACTCCACTTTGCAATATTCCTAATACAGGGGTTTTGAATAGTAACTCTCATTTCTGATTTTAAAATACCTCTGCCTTTCAGAAAGTTACAGATATTTATCCCTCAAGGGCCGAGGATCACGTGCATTTCTCATTTACAACTATGCTATTCCTCATTTCTGACAGTACTTAATGATTTGACTTCTTTTGGTTGATTTGGCCTACTTGTTTCTCTCACTGGCCAGAAATAGCTGTTAGCTTTCACAGCATGTGATGAGGCACTATGGAGATAGTATTCGGAAAACTGAATGTGGATCTAACAGAGCCCAGTGAAGGTCACTGGAAGGACGTTTGAAAATGAGAGAACTGTGAAAGACCTTTGCAAAATAGTGCCAAGACCTTGGAATATAAACTTTGGCTACTTGGTTTTATGTTACAATTTGCTTTCGCTGTTTCTCTGGGGTCCTGTTAATTCCTTTACTTATTAACAGGTTAGGTTCCCAAAGGATGTTCAGAAGTTTAGAGTGACTGTCACTGCCATCTCTTGGTGGTGGATATTGCTTACTCTTTGTTCCTCCCTGACATGTAGTTTTATTCCTATTTACAAAAGTTCATAAGTGAAGGAGCTTCTGCAGCGACAAGTTTGTGTTGAGAGATATCAATACAGAAGACGTTGGATACTGCTATTTCATGAAGAAGATCCCTCCCACCTTGTCATTTTATAAAAAGAAAAATCTTGGCCCTTTGCTAATGATAGGTTTTCTCTAGGAGCTTCTACATAGTAGATGCTTGGGCAATGGTTAATAAAGATCCTTGAACAACAAAAAAAATGATTTAGATGATAACAAATGGATACCCTTTGGGGATAAAAGCTTTGCTTATAGGAAGTGTGAAAAAAATTCCGGAAGGGAACTTTGAGGGAGACATTGATGGGAAAGGCTCTTTGAGTTAGTTGCCCTTGGGAAACAAGGAGCCACTGTCAAGTCTCATTATTACCACTGGGTGTCACTCCAGGCAGCCCCTTAGCAGCTCTCTAGTCAAGGTTAAAATACTGTAAAGGGAAACAGCCAAACAAACTAAAGGAAAATAGTGAAAGGAACGAAAAGGGTATCTATCTCAACATATATTAGGATTTTTAGTGAGAGGGAAGAAAAGCACGATGCTAAAACATGACGTCAGGTGGCATTCTGTTTTGGAGTGGTGCTGTTGTCTTTCCCAGCTGGGGACTTTTTAAAATCAGGGCATGTATCATACCAGTCCGTCGGCTGAGGTGAGAGCAGCATTAGACCACAACCCAACTAGATTTCTAACAACATATTAATATCTTTAAGGATTTTGATTCATACGGGTTAATTGTTTTCCAGAAAGTTCATATCATTTTACACTCATTTGATTTGCATTTCCCCGCATTTGTTTCTTTGCAGTATCAGAAGTATATAGCCTCAGTAAACTTCAAAAGAGAATTGGGAGGGTCACCTCTTTCGAAGTGAGGGGAAGTGAGGGGAAAAAATGAGGTAGTCTTAAAGTTTACTCTAGGTATCATATGGGGTGGATGTGAGTCCCCAGGTAGTTTTTACTGTCAGAAGTCTTCAGTCCTTCAATTTTTTTACTCAAGTTCTTTTGGAACCCATGTGAAAATCTCTTCCTTTTTGCCTCTCTTTACCTCTATCACGCCACTATATTGACATGAAGACCACTGCAAATTTGAAGCTGCAGATGGGGAGAAAGGCTCTGAAAATAGGAATCTTGACCTCCATTGCCCAACAGACAGGAGGAAATAAGGAACCCACAGCTCAACTATGGTAAGGGCCACGGAGATTTCCCAGTTGGCAGTTGTCTCACTTAGAAATGCTTTTGGCTGCATGTAACAGGAAAACAGAATAACACTGACTATGTTGATATAGTCATTCATTAATACATAAAAAGAAGACTGGAGGTATTTGGTTGCTGGTGTGAGTTTGGCTGCTTTCCAGTGTTATCACAGGCCCTTGCTCTTTTCATTCTTCTGCTCTGCCATTCTTGGTGGTTATTTTCAGCCTTGTGCTTTTTGTCTCCTGGCCACAAGAAGGTTACCATAGCTCTAAGCATCATGTCTGAAATCAGAACAAGGAGGGGGAAGTGGCAATTGAGAAGCTTTCCTCTCGTCTCTTTCTTGGTTAGGAGGAAGAAAAGTTCTCGGAAGACCCAATAGACATGTGCCTACTTATAACTGGCTGGAACCATGTCACATAGTGACCTTTAGCTGGAAGAAAGACTGAGAAGTATTTAGGTTTTTCACCCTCTATTATAGAGAGAGGAAAGAGAGAAAGGACTTGTGAATAACTGTTGAGTCAACCAACCATGAGTGTCTGTCATAAAGTTCTGAACACATTTTTTAATAGAAACATTGTTTTGTATGGTGGGAGATTTTTTACAGTATTATAGGAAATAAAATGAGTTAATACATTTAACCCAACTCCTAAGTCCTATGATAAATACACTCTAAATTTCACACTGTTGACACAAACATGTACTGTTGGAAAAAATTTGTTTGTAAGCTGGGGACTATCTGTAGTGTAATACTTTTTATTTAAAGATTAAAAAAAATCCTTCCCTAAGGCCTTTTAAAAATGTTCATTAAAGTTTTATTTTGTCAAAATATTTAAAATATGTATGTTGATGAGTTTTCTGGGTGAATAAGAGTATATGGGATAATGGTATATGAGAAATCTTATTTAGTCGCATTATAGAGAAATTTAAAAAAGCCCAAATGGGACCTTGATTCTTTTACGCTGAAGTACCTGGTACCTAAATAGGACATTTATAAGAAGATGGAGGAAAAACCATGGCTTAAATCACTTGATGGCTTTGGGTTTACAAATCTAGACCTATTCTCTGAAAGATAATATTTCCTCCTGGGTAATTTGGGTAACTTACAATGAGTAGTGATGCCTTGGGCTTGAGAGGAGAGGTTCAGGTTTTAGGCTTTCCAGTGTGAAAACTGAATGAACTTTTATTAGCATATATCCCAATTCTCATAGGTGTTTTTTAAAAACTAAAAATAGAAGCTTTGATTAAGTAATCATCCTTTTTAACCTACTATGTACAAGAAATATATATATGTATATATAAGTATATATATATGTATATATACTCAAACACACACATATGTGTGATAATTTCCTAAGTGGAGCAAAATTAAATTGAATATAGGAATCTTAGTAATGTCTTGGGCCATTAAATCTTTACTGTTCCCTCATAGCACTCTTAGGAAGTTGGGTCACAGACCTTGGGCCTGTGTACATATTCTGGCTTCTGGAAGACTTCATTCATTCAATGAAAATTTGTTGATCCCCTGCTTTGTGTTGGGTACTGTGCTGGGCTACATGGGGTATAAATCAGACCCAGTTCATGCTCTCACCTATGTTTATAGTCTACAGGGAGACAAATATACCAGGATCGAGAGTCAGTGGAATGAGTGTTGGGCTAGGTGAGCATATAGGGTGCCATGTGAGCTCATAGGAGGCTCAAGGGGTGTTGTTAAAGACAGTTTCCTGGAGGAATTTATGTCTAAGAACAATCCTGAAAAAGGAGGGGTGATCTTCAGGTAAATGCTAGACATGGCAGGGGGTAGAAGTGGTGGCCAAAAGTTGTTCTAGGAAGAAGAAACAGCACATGGGAAGGTCTGGTGACAGTAAGACCTTGAAGCTTAGAATAGTGTTAATGTTATCACTTTCTAGTGTAGGCTTTTGGAATGAAACATTTCTTATTTCTTCCTGGCACAATTAATTTTCTTTGAAATGACATTATTGACATTTCTTCACCCACTTTACATCTGGAAGAGTTCTAGACTCCTTTTTAATCTTCTTTTTGTTTCACACTACTTAAGATCCTTTCAATTGCTTTCACCACACAAAATTCCCAGCACATTCTTTTCCTTGTGGCTAGTTTTAAAAAAAGAAAGCTCATGAGATATGCATGTGTCTGGGTCCTCAGGGCTGGTCATTCCAGTTCTGTTAAAACCCCTTGGAGAAACTATGGTTCTGGATCCTTAGTCATCTCAATTTCTCTCTCCCAATCAATGCTTATTTAATTTAATTTTTAAAGGAGGTATTAGTTAGCTAGTGTGTCATGTTCTAGGAGTTTTTAAAAAAATTTTTATTCATGTCTAGTGATTTCTAAAGGACCAAACTTTCTTTTTCCTTGAAGTCCAAACATCTTACACATCAACCGAACAAAACAAGAACACCTTAAAAACATATATGTATAACAGCTGACTTATCTATATCATTGATGGAATTTAATCTTTTCCCTTTATTATCCAGTTTGAAACCTTTTGCAAATTTTGATATTTTGAAAGTGAGGTAGATCTCAGAACATAACTACAAATATCCTGATTTGTTACTTTAGCAGTTTTATCAACTCAAAGCATTAGAAGTAAAAGGAATACAAGACAGGAATAGACTAGTAACTCTGCCATAATAAATGGTCTATTGATGTTTCTAGGATGAACAAAGCATTTGAAGATACTCTTTCCTTAAATAGTGGAATCTTATTGAGCATTTTATAAAATCAGAGTTTCAGAATATAACTTCTAAAAAGTCGAAAGGAAAACACCTCACATTCAATGATTCATGTTCTTAGAAGTCATTAAAAATATTGGGTGCTTTTGGAAATAATATAAAGACCCCAAATAATGGTTGAACAAAAGTCATAGAGTAACCAAATTCACACGGATGTGATTAGCTCTTGCAAGAAAATATTAAATATGACCAAGACTAAGAGATGGAATTAAGCATTATGTAAATGTGCTCGATGGAGTATGAGGGAGGGACAGGATTCTACAAAAGAATCAAAAAAGCAAGTCAGCCCCATTGTGCCCCAACAAGAAGGAGAGGAGAAGGTGGCATTTTGTCATTTTAGGAGAGAGAAGAGAAAAATATTATTTGTGGGTAAATACATTAAAATGCTTATTTGCCATGCAAGAACTGATAAAATCAAATAAAAGCAATCAGATTTTGAATAAACTATGCTCAGATTATCTGACAATGTTATGAAAGAGCTATAGGAAATTCAGTTGCTTGGAGAATGGCCATCCAAAGTGCATCTTATTTTGAATATACCAATATCAGCTTAATAAGAGTTGACTGGAAATGTTTGTCACATGACAAATGGAAATGATTTTCCTTTTTGGAGTGTTGTGATGAGCATCAAGAAAGAAATAGAACAGAATGTTGAATTTTCATACTCTTGAGCCTGGGTGAGTGATGCCACAGCAATGGCCAGCTCTGGGTAAGTGCTTTCAATTAGATTTCAGTTTGTCATGCCTACAAGCCACTTTTGCTTGGGTCTCATAATTTCATATTCCTGGTATTGCTGGGATGTAATGCTATCTGGGTCACATTACTGGCATACAGGATTCCATCATGTTAAGAAGCCGTTAAATGCATGATTACTGGTAACCGTAGCAAAACTTAGTACATTCATGCCAGCAAGATGTCATATATACCAGTATTTCTCATCAACTTTGAGCATTAGAATCACCTGGGGAGTTTTTAAAAATATAAAGTCTGAGTTCCAGTTTAGACCAGTTAGACAGAATCTCTGGGAATGGGGGCCCCGTCTCAGCATTCTCAAAAATCTTTTAAAGCCATATACTCCTGTATACTACATCTATGGATGCATATATCTCAGCTACCAAAGATTTTTAAGACATGTTTTGTGGGCAAATTGTCTAAACAGTGCATAGTCATATGCAACACACATCCCAGAATCCAAAAAAAATAATATCGATTATATTTTGCATTCCACACTTCATGCACCACCACTCTTTTGCTGGCAGAGAGGCCCATGGAAACTTGCCACTGTTAACATATCATTCCAGCTTGAGTAAAAGGTTGAGGGAAGGAGGTCTCTTCTCTCCAAAACAGGGGACAGTTGAGAGAGTGGTTTCAGGGAACACTGGGGGTAACTGCTGTTTTTCTGCAGGTGTCTGATCTGACTGACGGCCCCTGTCTGAACTTCCTAGTCATTTGCCATTTCATTAGCTGCCTGGTTTTCAATTTCTGCCTCTTGGAAGTTACACCGCTTTGAACAAGTCCCCACAGTAATTGAATTTGCCACAGAAATAGAACACTGGAAAATTTCATTTTCTTCTTCCCTGCATGAAGGCAAGCAAGCAGGCAGGGCATACACACATATTCCTGCTGGGCTGCTCCTCACTGCTCGTTCAGCGGCTCAGGTTCCCCTCCCTTCCCCCCATGCATTCACTAATGCTCACTCCCATCCTGCTCCCAAAGCAGGTATACAGTCACACAAAAAAGGCCTGCTTTCAAATCATCTCAGAGTGCATCAGCCTGTCACTTTGTAATTTTCTTCTAAATGCCTTCCACAAATAATGGTTTTCAAAATGAGCATTAACAGGCTTGATTACATGAAATTGTCCTTTTAATTTACACCAGGATTCTATTGATCACACAAGTGCAGATTAAAGTGTTCAATGAAGCCCGTGATGAGGTATTAACCAGCTAAGGGTCCTCCAGGGGCCGCCAGGGAGGCCAGGAATATGCTAGAAGTGTACAGTTATTTCCCCATAATGAAGTGGCACTATGCGAAGGCATGAATCGCTGGCAGGAAGAATAGATCGGAGATGATGAGCTCTTCAAAGTCATTTCTCCCTCACTCATTCAGCCTCATGCCCAGATCCTCTTGCGATTCTTCTGCATTGCTTGTCATGAAATGCCAGGATTTACTTAGCCAGCTGATGCAATTTTTATGACCTTATTGCTTTTTCACCATGGTAATAGTTTTGAATCAATTTATCAATCCAGCGGTGCCATCAGACGTATTGCCCTGAAGATCAAGTCCGGGTCATTCCATCAATTCACTGCGGTTTACGAAGATAGAGAAAAAAGCCAGGCCGTGCGGGCTATCAACTTCAAATGGCTTAGTAAACATGCCTGGGCTGCTTTAACTGCTTCACTTCTGACTCTGGACCTTTGTGCTCATGGACAAGACCACCCAAATCAACCCAACAGATCTTGATCTCGGTAGACACAGCCCCTAAGTAAAGAGGTGTGGTAGAGCAAGAAGCATCTCTGGAACGTTCCCAAGGAGAGTGGCTGGGAAAGAACTTGGAAGTGTGGCTTGGTCTTGCACCAAGGTTGACTGTGATCTGCTACCCACGTTACAAAGCTTTTGTCTTACCACCCAGAAGACTAGCAGTCGGCAGGGAGAGGGAAGAGGAGCGTGAGGTGTGCTCCCTTTGTAACAGGTTTTGCAGAGGGTTTGGGATTCGTAATCCAATCCATCTTCTCGCTACAGGAGATGCTGGTCAGTGATAATGGTTTCAAAAGATGAAAAACCTGTAAGTCATTTTTCACAAGACGAGATGTCACTGAGGGCCAGACACAAAGAAAGAATAGCACACTTATTGGAAGAGATGATCTCTCAGGAAGAGAATGAACATTTGCCCAGGGGAGAGAAGGTAAGGGTGTGATGGGTGTCAGTCTGGCCGTGGGGTTAAGTTGCTGTTTGCGTGGATAAAACACTAGATGTCTCTTGGGAATTCAGTTTAGTTATTACATCAGCCTTATTCAGAGAATCCTCGTAGTTTATTTGTATATTTCTTGTATTTACACATTATATCAAAATTTGAAATCTTACGGCCCAGATTCTAAGTTGTTTGCAAAAAAAGAAGTGACAATGAATTTAAATATTATTAAAACATGTATTGTTTGTGAGGCCTTAATAGAGATTAAATGCACACTATCAGCTTTGTACTTTGCTTGGAAGCTGCTATATTTAGCATTTAAAAAGAGATTTGTCAGATCCCAAGCTTATGTCAATTCCATAAATGTTTAATGATCTACTTCCAGGTCTAGCAGCATTTAGGATTTATTTACAGTCTTTATTATAAAATTTGTCCAAAATATACACATTCCCCAAAGGCTTCTGAGCTCTGAGGCAGAAATATAAATGCACAAAAGTGAAATATAGCAGATGGCAAAATCTCTGTTTGCTAGGCAGTTTTCTCCTCTTTAATCTTTGTTCTCTCATTTTACTTTTCTTTCTCTATTTGGTAAATATGAAGGAGGCAAGAGAGGGCCTTCTGTTCCTAGGGAACCATTTAGGGGAGTCAGTTGAGAAGATTGAATATAATATATAAAGATCATTGATGTGGAGTTCACCTTTCCCCTGGGTAGTTAGAAAACTTGGAGTTGGAAATCATGATGAGAAGCCAAGAACCATGAAATCATAGACTGTTAGTGGGAAGAAACTTAGAGATCATCTAAAGCAATTCTTTCATTTTACAGTTGAGGAAACAGCAACATTCTGCTGGACTTGGTTGGTTGTATATGGTCTCTAATCATAAGACTCAAATGACTCCGAATCCTTTACTATTCAGCTTCTGTGCTGAAGACAAATGAACATTTTGCCTCAACATTCCTTGGCTTCCTCAAGTCCAGGAGTGGTTGTATCCATTTCCACCATCCTCCAAACATGGCAATATTTTATAACTCTTCAGCCAAACTAAGGGTTCTCAAACTTTAAAGTAAATCCAAATAACCTGGGGTGCTTGTGAGAAATACAGACTCCTAGGCTTCATCTTCAGAGATTCTTCTGTGAATCCAGAGTGGAGTTCAGTAATCTGCATTTTAACAAGTACCCCAACTGATTCCAGTGCAGGAGTTCCAGGTTTCACATGGCTTTAAATGCTGACTTTGCCACTTAATTAGTTATATTATCTAGGACAAATGACTAGATGTCTTTAAGCCTCGATTACATGTGTAAAATGGGCCCAAGAGTACCTGTCTTGTAGGATTGCTGTGGCCATTTGTTTGTGATATGATATGAAAAACACTCAGAAGGGAGTACCTTCACTGCTCTTTGCCTGTAATTTAGTTCAATGGACACTTTGCTGTGTGACAGTTAAAAAATATAACATCTACTTTTAAGTTAAACGTAAAATTATCATACTAAAACTCTAAGATAAATCAGTAGGATTTTCAATAAACATTTAAATATCCCTTTGTGAAGTAAGGCAATTCATAGATTATTGTGAAATAATCACTTTCTCTCTTTTAATAAATCAGTGACTTAAAAAAATATAAAAACTTTAATATAAATGACACACTTATGGACTTGTTAGATACCAAATGGGGGCTAAAATGAAGGAGCCTAATGCCACATGTTGATCCCTCGTCTTTGAACCCCAGTTATATTCTTACACTAATACGTACCTAATCTTCACATGCTTACTGCCTCAGCTTCTACCCCTCTCCTGAAAAATTGGCCATTTACCCTCCCTTCCTCCCTCCCTTCTTTCCCATGGCCTCCTTAGGGTAAGAAGGTAATCTAGAGAAGACCAAGACAAGACTGGCTGATATGATATGAGGATTCTCTACTGACCTCTTAAGATCACTGGCACCATGGAAGCAGGCAATCCACTTCTCAAATTCAGCTCTAAAGAGGAAATTTTGATTATGTTTACGTGGAGCATGCTTTCTCCACAATGCAGCCTTTCAGCCTCTCTCTCCATTGCCATAACAACCCACACCCCATAATCAACAGTATTATTAGGAAAAACAAGTAAAGGAAGCCTGCAGATTCAACCATAGCCTCCATTTTGGAGAGTGATTTTAGGTTGGTCTGGTGTTCATAACATCTCCTAGTTTGTTTCGGAAATTCTGGAAGAATATCCAGATAGATCCAAGCACATTTTGCAATATGGACAAAGGGATGAAGACTGTTAAGAGATGTAAAATCACACTCCTGAGAGACAAGGAGAAAAATAAGGTCTAGGTAGGTTTAAAGAATCTGACTTCTATTGACCTCTGTGCTTAGGCTAAAGGTCCAGTAGAATTTCCCCCAATTTCTTTTGAGTGTTGTTCTTTTTTTAAACCTCCCAAGTACCATGACCTATGCTCCAGATAATAAGGCCCAGCACTAGATTTCCAGAAGAAATGCTCAGAGATAGATTGGAACATGGTGCCAATGGAAATGTTTGTCACAGGCTTTAAACAACATGGTCCATATCGAGCCCTGTGGAAACATGGCATTCGTAGAAAGAAAACTGGACATCAGGGAAGGTATATACTGAGCTAAAAATAATAACACTACCAGCTGACATTTATTGATCACTTACTATGTGCCAGGCCTCATGATATGCTTTTGGTACAAATGGCTTCTATGGGCTAATTTTATAGTTGGGAAAACTGAAGACTAAATAGTTTAATTAACATGTTCACACAGCAAGTAAATAGGTGGAGGCAGGATTTGAATTCACTTCTGGTTGACTTCAATGACCATAACCTTAACCCTTCTGCTGAAAAACCTCTAGAAGGAAATAGAAAAGCACACAGAAGCATGTGTTGACAGGCTATTTTAAGGGCCATGGAACTGAAACTGTTTGCTGTTACACAATTTCAACCAGCCATGAGACCCTGGCTTACCTAGAAATATTACATCTGCAAGATGTAAAAACTTCTTTCTTGGCTTAGTGTGCCTTTTCACTATGGTGAGCTCAAAAGTAATAGGTTTTTCCAGTCATGACACTTGGAATTTGGCTAGAGAATGTGAACAGCCCTTCCTGGACTACAAGCTCAAAAGCTGTTCACATTTTACACAGTAGGTGAAAATTTATATTAAAAAAAATAGTGGCTCATAAAGAAAGAATATGGAACAATGACAACTGCAAAAAAAAAGGAATAATTATATTCATGAAAAATGAACTGGTAAGTGATACATTATTTTTTAAAGCAAAACGTGTTGCAGCATTAAAAAATGGTATCTTTAATTAATTCTGCCTAACATTAAAAGAATAAGGTCGCTCACCAAAAATTGTTGAATGAAGCAAAAATGTGAGAAAGATATACTCTCTGATGTTACTCATAATGAAGAAGTGCTATCTGCTGGTCAACACACCACCATTATTTCTTGGTTAGAGGTATTATGATTGAAAAGAGACAATGGTTATAACAACCTAATGTGATTATTACATAAAATATACTGGATTAGACAGATATTATTCAATCATAAACCAGAGTTGTTTCTATGGAGCAAAAGTGATTACTTCAATAAGATGTTTTTCGAGATAGAGCTAAAGAACCACCCAAGAGAGTGCCCAGCCCATTTATTTCACCTATGAACAGACTAACATGTATATTTCTTTGGAGTTTATTTTTTTTTAATTTTTATTTTTTTATTAATTTTTATTGGAGTATAGTTGCTTTACAATGTTGTGTTAGTTTCTGCTGTACAGAAAAGTGAATCAGCTATACGTATATATATATCCTCTCTTTTTTAGATATCCTTCTCGCTTAGGTCACCACAGAGAACTGAGTAGAGTTCCCTGTGCTATACAGTACGTTCTCATTAGTTATCTATTTTATACAAAGTAGTGTATATATGTCAATCCCATTCTCCAAATTCATCCCACCCCGCTTCCCCCCCAGTATCTATATGACTGTTCTTCACGTCTGTGTCTCTATTTCTGCTTTGCAAATAAGTTCATAATTTTTCAGGATTCCGCATATAAGCAATATTATATAGTATTTGATTTTCTCTTTCTGACTTACTTCACTCTGTATGACAGTCTCTAGGTCCATCCATGCCTCTGCAAATGGCACACTTTCATTCCTTTTTACGTTTGAGTAATATTCCATTGTATATATGTACCACATCTTCTTTATCCATTCTTCTGTTGATGGACATTTAGGTTGCTTCCACGACCTGGCTATTGTAAATACTGCTGCAGTGAACATTGAGGTGCATGTATCTTTTTAAATTATGGTGTTCTCTGGGTATATGCCCCATAGTGGGATTACTGGGTCGTATGGTAGTTCTATTTTTAGTTTTTTAAGGAACCTCCATAGTAGCTGTATCAATTTACATTCCCACCAAAAGTGCAAGAGGGTTCCCTTTTCTCCACACCCTCTCCATCATTTATTGTTTGTAGATTTTTTGATGATGGCCATTCTGACCTGTGTGAGGTTATGGCACATTGTAGTTTTTTTTTTTTTTTTTTAAATAGATACTCTTTTTTTAAATTTAATTTTATTTATTTTTTATACAGCAGGTTCTTATTAGTCATCTATTTTATACATATTAGTGTATACATGTCAATCCCAATCTCCCAATTCATCCCACCACCACCCCCCCCCCCCCCGCCACTTTCCCCCCTTGGTGTCCATACATTTATTCTCCACATCTGTGTCTCTATTTCTGCCTTGCAAACGGGTTCATCTGTACCATTTTTCTAGATTCCACATATATGCGTTTATATACGATATTAGTTTTCCTCTTTCTGACTTACTTCACTCTGTATGACAGTCTCTAGATCCATCCATGTCTTTACAAATAATGAAATTTCATTCTTTTTTATGGCTGGGTAATATTCCATTGTATACATGTACCACATCTTCTTTATCCATTCATCTGTCAACGGGAGTTTACGTTGCTTCCATGACTTGGCTATTGTAAATAGTGCTGCAAGGAACGTTGGGGTGCATGTGTCTTTTTGAATTATGGTTTTCTCTGGGTATATGTCCAGTAGTGGGATTGCTGGGTCATATGGTAATTCTATTTTTAGTTTTTTAAGGAACCTCCATACTGTTCTCCATAGTGGCTGTAGCAATTTACATTCCCACCAACAGTGCAAGAGGGTTCCCTTTTCTCCAGCCCCTCTCCAGAATTTCTTGTTTGTAGATTTTTTGATGATGCCCATTCTAACTGGTGTGAGGTGATACCTCATTGTAGTTTTGATTTGCATTTCTCTAATAATTAATGATGTTCAGCAGCTTTTCATGTGCTTCTTGGCCATCTGTATGTCTTCTTTGGAGAAGTGTCTATTTAAGTCTTCGGCCCGTTTTTTGATTGGGTTGTTTGTTTCTTTAATATTGAGCTGCATGAGCTGATTATATATTTTGGAGATTAATCCTTTGTCCGTTGATTTGTTTGCAAATATTTTCTCCCATCTGAGGGTTATCTTTTCGTCTTGTTTGTAGTTTCCTTTGCTGTGCAAAAACTTTTAAGTTTCATTAGGTCCCATTTCTTTATTTTTGTTTTTATTTCCATTACTCTAGGAGGTGGATCAAAAAAGATCTTGCTGTGATTTATGTCAAAAAGTGTTCTTCCTATGTTTTCCTCTAAGAGTTTTACAGTGTCCGGTCTTATATTTAGGTCTCTAATCTATTTTGAATTTATTTTCATGTATGGTGTTAGGGAGTGTTCTAATTTCATTCTTTTACATTTAGTTGTCTAGTTTTCCCAGCACCACTTATTGAAGAGACTGTCTTTTCTCCATTGTATATCCTTGCCTCCTTTGTCATACATAGATTAGTTGACCATAGGTGTGTGGGTTTACCTCTGAGCTTTCTCTCCTGTTCCATTGATCTATATTTCTGTTTTTGTGCCAGTACCATATTGTCTTCATTACTGTAGCTTTGTAGTTTAGTCTGAAGTCAGGGAGTCTGATTCCTTCAGCTCTGTTTTTTTCCCCTCAAGATTGTTTGGCTATTTGGGGTCTTTTGTGTCTTGATACAAATTTTAAGATTTTTCGTTCTAGTTCTGTAAAAAATGCCATTGGTAATTTGATAGGGATTGCATTAAATCTGTAGATTGCTTTGGGTAGTATAGTCATTTTCACAACATTGAGTCTTCCAAACCAAGAACATTGTATATCTTGCCATCTGTTTGTGTCATCTTTGATTACTTTCATCAGAGTCTTATAGTTTTCTGAGTACAGGTCTTTTACAAGGAAAGAGCAGTGTTTTATAATGTCTGGTCTTAATTTAGGTCTTTAATCCATTTCGAGTTTATTTTTTTTTAATTAATTAATTAATTTATTTATTTATGGCTGTGTTGGGTCTTAGTTTCTGTGCGAGCGCTTTCTCCAGTTGTGGCAAGCGGGGGCCACTCTTCATCGCGGTGCGCAGGTCTCTCACTATCGCAGCCTCTCTTGTTGCGGAGCACAGGCTCCAGACGTGCAGGCTCAGTAATTGTGGCTCACGTGCCCAGTTGCTCCGTGGCATGTGGGATCTTCCCAGACCAGGGCTCGAACCCGTGTCCCCTGCATTGGCAGGCAGATTCTCAACCACTGCGCCACCAGGGAAGCCCCCATTTCGAGTTTATTTTTGTGTATGGTGTTAGGGAGTGTTCTAATTTCATTCTTTTACATGTAGCTATCCAGTTTTCCCAGCACCAATTGTTGAAGAGACTGTCTTTTCTCCATTGTATATCCTTGCCTCCTTTGTCATAGATTAGTTGACCATAGGTGTGTGGGTTTATCTCTGGGCTTTCTATCCTGTTCCACTGATCTATATTTCTGTTTTTTTGCCAGTACCTGATTGTCTAGATTACTGTAGCTTTGTAGTATAGTCTGAAGTCAGGGAGTCTGATTCCTCCAGCTCCATTTTTTTCCCTCAAGATTGCTTTGGCTATTCGGCATCTTTTGTGACTTCATACAAATTTTAAGATTTTTTGCTCTAGTTCTGTAAAAAATACCATTGGTAATTTGATAGGGATTGCATTGAATCTGTAGATTGCTGGGGGTAGTATAGTCATTTTCACAATATTGATTCCTCCAATCCAAGAACATGGTATATCTCTCCATCTGTTTGTGTCCTCTTTGATTTCTTTAACAGTGTCTTACAGTTTTCTGAGTACAGGTCTTTTACCTCCTTAGGTTGGTTTATTCCTAGGTATTTTATTCTTTTTGTTGCAATGGTGAATGGGATTGTTTCCTTAATTTCTCTTTCTGATCTTTCATTGTCAGTGTATACAAATGCAAGATATTTCTGTGAATTAATTTTGTATCCTGCAACTTTACCAAATTCATTGATTAGCTCTAGTAGTTTTCTGGTGGCATCTTTAGGATTCTCTATGTATAGTATCATGTCATCTGCAAACAGTGACAGTTTTACTTCTTCATTTCCAATTTGTATTCCTTTTATTTCTTTTTCTTCTCTGATTGCTGTGGCTAGGACTTCCAAAACGATGTTGAATAATAGCGGTGAGAGTGGACATCCTTGTCTTGTGCCTTATCTTAGAGGAAATGCTTTCAGTTTTTCACCATTGAGAATGATGTTTGCTGTGGGTTTGTCATATATGGCCTTTATTATGTTGAGGTAGGTTCCCTCTGTGCCCACTTTCTGGAGAGTTTTTATCATAAATAGGTGTTGAATTTTGTCAAAAGCTTTTTCTGCATCGATTGAGATGATCATATGGTTTTTAATCTTCCATTTGTTCCTATGGTGTATCACATTGATTGATGTGTGTATGTTGAAGAATCCCTGCATCCCTGGGATAAATCCCACTTGGTCATGATGTATGATACTTTAATGTGTTGTTGGATCTGTTTGCTAGTATTTTGTTGAGGATTTTTGAATCTATATTCATCAGTGATGTTGGTGTGTAATTTTCTTTTTTTGTAGTACCTCTGTATGGTTTTGGTATCAGGGTGATGGTGGCCTCGTAGAATGAGTTTTGGAGTGTTCCGTCCTCTGCAATTTTTTTGGAAGGGTTTGAGAGGGATGGGTGTTAGCTCTTCTCTAAATGTTTGATAGAATTCACCTGTGAAGCCATCTGGTCCTGGACTTTTGTTTGTTGGAAGATTTTTAATCACAGTTTCTAGTTAATTACTTGTGATTAGTCTGTTCATATTTTCTTTCTTCCTGGTTCAGTCTTGGAAGGTTATACCTTTCTAAGAATTTGTCCATTTCTTCCAGGTTGTCCATTTTATTGCATAGAGTTGCTTGTAGTAGTCTCTTAGGATGCTTTGTATTTCTGCAGTGTCCATTGTAACTTCTCCTTTTTCATTTCTGATTTAATTGATTTGAGTCCTCTCCCTCTTTTTCTTGATGAGTCTGGCTAAATGTTTATCAATTTTGTTTATCTTCTCAAAGAACCAGCTTTTAGTTTTATTGATCTTTGCTATTGTTTTCTTTGTTTCTATTTCATTTATTTTTGCTCTGATTTTTATGATTTCTTTCCTTCTACTAACTTTGGGTTTTGTTTGTTCTTCTTTCTTTAGTTCCTTTAGTTGTAAGTTTAGATTGTTTATTTGAGATTTTTCTTTTTTCTTGAGGTAGGATTGTATTGCTATAAACTTCCCTCTTAGAACTGCATTTGCTGCATCCCAGAGGTTTTGGATCGTCATGTTTTCATTGTCATTTTTCTCTAGGTATTTTTTGATTTCCTCTTGATTTCTTCAGTGATATCTTGGTCATTTAGTAGTGTATTGTTTAGCCTCCATGTGTTTGTGTTTTTTACAGATTTTTTTCCTGTAATTGATTTCTAATCTCAAAGCATTGTGGTTGGAAAAGATGCTTGATATGATTTCAATTTTCTTAAATTTACTGAGGCTTGATTTGTGACCCAAGATGTGATCTATCCTGTAGAATGTTCCATGTGCACTTCGAGAAGAAAATGTAATCTGTTGTTTTCGGATGGAATGTCCTATAAATGTCAATTAAACCTATCTGGTCTATTGTGTAATTTAAAGCTTGCTTTTCCTTATTAATTTTCTGTTTGGATGATCTGTCCATTGGTGTAAGTGAGGTCTTAAAGTCGCCCGCTATTATTGCGTTACTGTCGATTTCCTCTTTTATAGGTGTTAGCAGTTGCCTTATGTATTGTGGTGCTCCTATGTTGGGTGCATATATATCAGTAATTTTTATATCTTCTTCTTGGATTGATCCCTTGATCATTATGTAGTGTCCTTCCTTGTCTCTTGTAACATTCTTTATTTTAAAGTCTATATTTTCTGATATGAGTATTGCTACTCCAGCTTTCTTTTGATTTCCATTTGCATGGAATATCTTTTTCCATCCCCTCACTTTCAGTCTGTGTGTGTCCCTAGGTCTGAAGTGGATCTCTTGTAGACTGCATATATATGGGTCTTGTTTTTGTATCCATTCAGCAAGCTTGTGTCTTTTGGTTGGAGCATTTAATCCACTCACATTTAAGGTAATTATATCTATATCCCTGTTACCATATTCTTAATTGTTTTGGGTTTGTTTTTGTGGTCGTTTTCTTATCTTGTGTTTCTTGCCTAGAGAAGTTCCTTTAGCATTTGTTGTAGAGCTGGTTTGGTGGTGCTGAATTCTCTTAGCCTTTGCTTGTCTGTAAAGCTTTTGATTTTTCCATCAAATCTGAATGAGATCCTTGTCAGGTAGAGTAATCTTGGTTGTAGGTTCTTCCCTTTCATCACTTTACATATATTGTGCCACTCCCTTCTGGCTTGTAGAGTTTCTGCTGAAAAATCAGTTGTTAACCTTGCGGGAGTTCCCTTGTATATTATTTGTCTTTTTTCCCTTGTGATTTCAATAATTTTTCTTTGTCTTAAATTTTGTCAATTTGATTGCAGTGTCTCAGCATGTTTCTCCTTGTGTTTATCCTGCCTGGAACTCTCTGCACTTCCTGGTGTTGAGTGGCTATTTGTTTTCCCATGTTAGGGAAGTTTTCGACTATAAGCTCTTCAAATATTTTCTCGGGTCCTTTCTCTCTCTCTTCTTCTGGGACCCCTATAATGCGAATGTTGGTGCATTTAATGTTGTCCCAGAGGTCTCTTATGCTGTCTTCATTTCTTTTCATTCTTTTTTCTTTATTCTGTTCTGCAGCAGTGAATTCCACCATTCCATCTTTCAGGTCACTTATCTGTTATTCTGCCTCAGTTATTCTGCTATTGATTCCTTCTAGTGTATTTTTCATTTTAGTTATTTTATTGTTCATCTCTGTTTGTTTGTTCTTTAATTCTTCTAGGTCTTCATTAAACATTTCTTGCATCTTCTCGATCTTTGCCTCCATTCTTTTTCTGAGGTCCTGGATCATTGTCACTATCATTATTCTGAATTCTTTTTCTGGAAGGTTGCCTATCTCTACTTCATTTAGTTGTTTTTCTGGGGTTTTATCTTGTTCCTTCATTATGGCACATAGTCCTCTGCCTTTTCATTTTTCAATCTTTCTGTGAATGTAGTTTTCATTCCACAGGCTGCAGAATTGTAGTTCTTCTTGCTTCTGCTGTCTGCCGTCTCTAGCACAATGTAGTTTTGATTTTGCATCTCTCTAATAGAGTAAGTCTTCTACATATGAACCTTCAATTTGCGATCTTTCAAAGATGCCAACTTTAGGGGCTTCCCTGGTGGCGCAGTGGTTGAGAATCCGCCTGCCAGTGCAGGGGACACGGGTTCGTGCCCCGGTCCGGGAGGATCCCAC
This sequence comes from Balaenoptera ricei, assembly GCF_028023285.1. NCBI lineage: Eukaryota > Metazoa > Chordata > Mammalia > Artiodactyla > Balaenopteridae > Balaenoptera > Balaenoptera ricei. The sequence goes on along the minus strand of NC_082643.1, from coordinate 43,601,698 downwards.
ATGCCACGGAGCAAGTAGGCCCGTGAGCCACAATTACTGAGCCTGCGCGTCTGGAGCCTGTGCTCCGCAACGGGAGAGGCCGCGACAGTGAGAGGCCCGCGCACCGCGATGAAGAGTGGCCCCCGCTCACCGCAACTGCAGAAAGCCCTCGCACAGAAACGAAGACCCAACACAGCCATAAATAAACATAATAAATAAATAAATAAAAAAAAAAAAAAAAAAAAAAAAAGATGCCAACTTTCCCCTGTATGCCAACTGCTGTACGACACTACTGTACATTTCAAGGTACTGTACTGTAAGATTAAAAATGTTTTCTTTAGTTTTTGTGTTTATTGTTTATGTATTATTTGTGTGAAAAGTATTATAAACCTATTACAGTACAGTACTATATAGCCAATTGTGTTAGTTGGGTAACTAGGCTAACTTTGTTGGACTCATGAACAAATTGGACTTACGAACATGCTCTTGGAATGGAACTCATTCGTATGTAAGGGACTTACTGTAATTAGTGGTGTTGAGCATCTTTTCCTGTGTTTGTTGGCCATCTGTATGTCTTCTTTGGAGAAATGTCTATTTAGGTCTTCCACCCATTTTTGGATTGGGTTGTTTGTTTTTTTGATATTGAGCAGCATGAGCTGTTTGTATATTTTAGAGATTAATCCCTTGTCAGTTGTTTCATTTGCAAATATTTTCTCCCATTCTGAGGGTTGTATTTTCATGTTGTTTATGTTTTCCTTGCTGTGCAAAAGCTTTTACGTTTCATTAGGTCCCATTTGTTTATTTTTGTTTTTATTTTCATTACTCTAGGAGGTGGGTCTAAAAAGAACTTGCTGCGATTCATGTCAAAGAGTGTTCTGCCTATTTTTTCCTCTAACAGTTTTATAGTGTCTGGCCTTACATTTAGTGTTTGATCCATTTTGAGTTTATTTTTGTATATGGTGTATTAGGTTGTGTTCTAATTTCATTCTTTTACATGTAGCTGTCTTTTACATCTGTTAGGGAGTGTTCTAATTTCATTCTTTGACATGTAGCACCACTTATTGAAGAGACTGTCTTTTCTCCATTGTATGTTCTTGCCTCCTTTGTCATAGATTAGGTGACCATAGGTGCATGGGTTTTTCTCTGGGCTTTCTATCCTGTTCCATTGATCTACATTTCTGTTTTTGTGTCAGTACCATACTGTCTTGATTACTGTAGCTTTGTAGTATAGTCTGAAGTCAGGGAGCCTGATTCCTCCAGCTCTGTTTTTGTTTCTCAAGATTGCTTTTGCCATTCTGGGTCTTTTGTATTTCCATACAAATTGTAAATTTTTTTGTCCTAATTCTATGAAAAGTGTCATTGGTAATTTGATAGGTATTGCACTGAATATGTAGATTGCTTTGGATAGTATAGTCATTTTCACAATATTGATTCTTCCAATCCAAGAACATGGTATATCTCTCCATCTGTTTGTGCTTCGTGTTTACAAAGGACTTTCACATACATTCTGGGTCTAACAAACACCCATTTAGCAGATGAGAAAATTAGGATGTCCAAGGTCACAGTTAATAAACGAGATTTAAACCCATGTCTTCAATTAGTTCTCTGCCACCAACTTCTGTGCCCTGTCTATAGTATGTTCTTTCCAGGAAGAGTTGGGGATCCTTTTCAAATAATTGCATGTATAGGAACATTGTGTAAGTTGCAGATGGGGATAGTTTTAGGGTGAGCAAAAAATAACTTCACTTTATGCTTTGTTTGGAGTTGACTAAGGAAAGATGATGACATATAGATGCCCAGGGATGGCTAAAACTTTTATGTTCCTGTGAACTGATAGTTGTAAATTCACTTTCAACACTTATTTAGAGGAGAAGATGAGAACTCAGCACATGAGTAAGGACTGACGAGGCTGTTGGTGGCTTCCTCAGCTGTCACAGCCTTTAAATTCCCAGGGGTTCATGGTTTTGGAAGGAAGTGTAGCTCCTCTGGTGTTCCAAGAACAAGCATGACCTTTGGATGGTTTCATCATCAGCATTCTTTTCAATTACATAAAATATTCTCCTTGATAAGAGTTCTGGGAAATTCACTGCCTCTTTTTTTCCCTTTGTATCTTCACAGATGTCTTTTATGCTCTAGTAATAATCTAATAGATTATCTTACAGATTGTTACCCTGGGCAGTTGTCCCACTAGTCCACTCCTTAGTCAAGTGTTAGATTTAATAGAGAATTTTCTCATTTTTTTGTTGTTCCCCAAATGAAATTGATCAGCCATATAGGCATAGTACTTTTCTGGGAATACAGAAAATATCTTTGTTCTCAAGGAGTTTGTAACTCAGGGAAGATAAAACTATCAGGTGATATTTAAATAGTGAACTGTGTATTGCTCAGTTCAGTGTCACTGGAGTCTAGGGAAGGAGATAGTATCTAAACTAGGCTTCAAAATGTGGCTAGAATATTGTGAGACAGAATGGGAGTGAGTTGGAGGGGGAACAACGTTCCATTGAGGGGGAATATGAGTAAAATTCTATAAATTGGAATGAATAATGTGCATGAAAGGGACAGTGGAAAGCTGGCTTGGAAGATGAGTATTGAGGGAGAGTGGGAAATACAAGACCAGGTCACAATCAAACCTGAAACCCAAGGCGGGATATTTGTTTGATTTAATAAAAGAGAGATTCATCATAGATAACTTGATAGCAAGTGGAAGAACTTTAGGAGGACGAATTTGGCATATTTATGATCGTCAGGAGCTTGGGGAATGGGGTTAGGAGTGACTTGAGTTAGGAGCTGGATTGCAGAGGGATGTGCCATCCTGCAGATGGGGAAAACCAGCGAGAAGCCTGTTGCAAAAATCCAGGCATAATATTTAGTGAAGCTAGTGATAGGAAGAGAGAGGAAGGGAAAAAAGCAAATCTAATAGATTTGTCAAAGGCAAATAGGTAAACATGCAAAGAAAGAGTTCAGGGAGAGAGAGAAATGGAAGATATTAGAGAGAGAAAAAAATAGTAGGAACTGAAGTGCCAAAGCTTATGGGGCATTGGGTCCTAACTGGTGTTAAAAACAACTTTATGTCAAGTTTTAGAAAGCATGTAACATTGATTAATTCAAGGTCCAGTGCAAATACCTTCTCTAAGAAACCTTTCTAACCTTTTTACATTAATCAAGATTTCAACAAAATGATTGATTAAAAAACCCTCCTTCTTCTGAACTCCCATCACTCTTTTAATATGATTCTCTTATAAAATAAAAATTTTATGATGTCCAGTGCTTATCATGGTACCTGGTATATTTAAGCGGTTCAATAAGGGCTTGCAAATCGATGAATGAGGTAGGAAAGTGTGGTGTTCAGATTACAGGTGAAAGAATCCTTACTAACATTGATAGAACTAAAAATTATATTGCTGAAAGGAACTTTAGGAAATCATTTCATAATTCGAATTCTACCTGAGAAAATATAATCTAACATTTTGTAACATTCTTGGAAAGTGGTAATTCAGCCTCTGCTTAAACAACTTTAGTGAAGAGGTAGTTTACTAAATTTTTGGGTGGGTAAATTGTTTCAAACTTCTTCCTGTGTTGAGCCCAAAGACTCCTTATTAACTCTACTCATTATTATTAGAAATGTCTAATGGCAAATGGATCAATTCCTGCCATTATTTATTTAAATATAGTTATTATGTTTGCTCAACACCCATTTTTTCCCCCTTAAATGTAATATTCTTCATTCTTGAAACCTTCTCCGTGTTTACTGGTTTTGAGATTCCAGTCACCCGGGTTGCTCTTCTCTAGGTAGATTCTGGGTTAATGAGGACTCCTTTTAATGGTGGCAACGTTAAACACATCACTTCTGGTCTGATTCTGGTTGTAAATAGTCAACAGAACTAGAAACTTCTTTTCATGAACACAGTCTTTCTAAAAATTCTTCCTGATGCTTTGTTAACATTTTAAAACTCATATTGAGCTTGTTGTCAAACTTCTGACTCCTCTTTGTATGTGCTGAGATTTGTACGACTGTTTTTCACTATTAGATTTCATCTTATCATATCCTGCCCATTATCTTAGCCAAGTAGTGATTTTGAATCTTAACCCTATCATTCAACATCCAGCATATTCTCTATACCCTTCAGCTAATATATATATAACCTCATACAAATTATTGATGAAAATATTAAATATGATGGCATCAAGATTCATGTTTGTTTTGCTTCCCATTGCACTTCTGACATCTAGTACAGTGCCTGGTAAATATTAGATATTTAATAAATACTTTTGAGTAAATGAATAGCAGAGTTCTTCCTTTAGTCAACTAATCAACACTTTTAATGTACTGTCATTTTACCAGGTATAAACTATGTGTAAAATTAATAGCCAATATTCCTCCATATTTCTTCCAAAGATAGAATGAAGGGCTCTTTCAAATCCACTGGTTTAACCAAAAATAATTTTTGGGTAGTAGGTATTTTAAGAAACACTGATTCCAGGAGATAGGCAGGAAAAGAAGGGGTAAAGGATCATAGTGTTTGGGAGTCTCATTAAATCCCTCTGGAGGTCCAATACATTTATCTTAGTAAAGACTACAGTAAAACCTAATAAATAAATCAGTTTAACTTTGCTAAAGTCAGAACCTCCCAGATTTATTTACCATGGAATCTTTTTTTGTTCTTGTTAATAGCTATTAATATCTAGTAGAACTAGCGTACCATGGAACAGATTCTGGAAGATGCTAATGTACAAACTTCTCTCAGTTAAAATGAAAATGAAATTCATCAGGAGTGATTTGCTCTTCTTAAGCCCATCTTGAATTTTAACAGTCACCCATTCACTCTTCATGTGCTCACAAACTGGTGCTTCAAATAAGCAGAATAAGATGTTAAAAAATTTGGCTCGAGTTGATATTAAGCCATAGATTTAGAGCAGGGTTTCCACTCCGGCTTTGCATCAGAATTACCTGTTAAGATTTTAAAGAAATTTATATGCTTGCAATTCAGCTTGGAGTTCATGCTTCCATAGGTGGATTGGGGGTGGGGGATGGACAGAGATACACAGGCAGAGTTACTAACTCCTGGGGGCATCCACTGCTCTTTCCTTGTTGTAAGTTGAGATATCACACTTTCCCTGTCATCCTGCACTATTCCTGTTTTCCACACAACCCCTCAGAGACCTCTAACAATGGCTGACAGAGACTCAAACACATTTAGAACAAGGCTCTCTGTTGTTCTTCCCATTTGTCTTGGTCTTCAATTCTCTCATCCCAATATTTGCTCTATCCTTTCCAATCAATCCTTCGCCTTAACTTAGAAGATAAAAGCAAAATAAATATTGAGTAGCTCTGCTTTCTCCTTGTCATCTGTCAATATTATTACATTGATCCCAAGTATCATATCTATGCCTTCCAAAACTAAAACAGCCCCTTTGTTTCCTTTGGCATATTTTGCAAGTTCAATACATTCTTGGGATTTAGCCTTCTTGAATTATTATTCACTCTTCTCAAATATTCCCATGTCTCTATTCTTCCCTCATTTTATATATGTACACAGATGCAACAATTTTTGAAATGAAATTTTATATTGGTATCATGAAAGAAGCATTAAAATATTTTATGTTCCTTGTTAACACTACCAGAAAGCATTTATTAAGTATGCCTTGTTTGTTCATTCATCTATCATTGTAGCATTATGTTCTATATCTGCTACAGGAAGAACAGGGTAAAGAAAAACTGGAAAAAGAGAATGGATCACAGAAGTAGTGACAAATGTACAGCTTAGGGAAAAAAAGTCGCTTTAAAATCCCTGTTATTGGCCACCAAATAATTAAATAGAAAAATTGTTTATATGATTTTTTTTAACCTATCAAATACATCCCCACCATTACCTTCAATCAAGGTCAGAAGTTGTTAACATGTATTACAAGAACTTTTGAGTTCTGACCGCTGATTCCTATATATTTTATTCATTTCCTGTTTCATTCTCTCTCCATCCATTTTCCTTCACTAACTTTCACCAGATGCCTGAATAATTTTTTCTTGTCCTTCAAGTGTCAGCTTAGACATCATTTTTAATGTGAAGCCCACCCTGACGCCAAAGCTGGGTGTCTTTCCCTCACATCCCTATGAAAGTGGATACTTCTCTATTCCTATCATTAATGGTCTGTTTATCTCCTTTCTTTCTCACTGGGACATTAGGGCTTGTGTTTCATTCATTGTTGTATCTCCAGCACCCAGGACAGCGCCTGATACTGTATTCAATAAATACACATTGAATAAAAGAGAGAAGAAAAGAGGGCACTTCTCTCTATATCTTGATTTTCCTGATAAAATATGACTTTGGGTACATCAGCAGCTTGGAGCCAGGAACTCTGTGGAAGAAAAAGCTCTCTTTAAGCATCCTCAGCAAAGAATGCAAATGGATGTTCTCAGCTCTCTAGCTGCAGATAATATGAGAGACAGGAAGTATATTGTGTGTTTTTTCAGACCCAGCTGGAGCTGACAGTGCAAAGACTTTCAGAAAATAATTTTGCTATTTGTAAGCTGAAGGAATGTGATATGGAAGTAAATGAGGAAGAATAAATATGGAACTACACAATGTGGTGTTAATAGTCACTGTTGGGGGAGATAACTGCACTGTAAAAAGCATGATGATACATAAAGGATAAAACCATTAATTTTTCTCCTCACAAAATAATCCAAATCCAGAGCTATTCCATACATTAAATGATGAAATCTGCTCACCACAGCTTTTTGAAATTTTGTTTAGTTTATGTGAATTTTCCTTCTGCCTTATTCATGAACTCATGTGGTGTAGTTACCCTTCATAAGGGAAATGTGGCTTGACTTCACCACCAGAAATAAACTGAATTCAGATATAGTTTGGAATAAAAATGCATGATCCTTTCCAAAATATAAACACTTAATATTAGTACTTACAGGAAAACATGAAATCTTGAGACGTATAATTCATAAAGTATGAATTTACACTCCATTTAGACTGCCACAAATTTGAGGACCTGGGTATTTTTGAGATTTGTTTTAAGCCTGATCCATTTTAATTTCTAATAATAAATATGAAGTAACCTATTTCATTTATATCTCCTGCTGTGAAATAAGCTGCTCTATGCAAGAACTCACACTGCCATCTATAACTCAGGAATCATGAGCTCAGAGTCTCTAGGACTAGGGCCCTGTCCCACCCACCTCTGTGGCCTCAGCTCCCAGCCCAGAGACTGGTACACAGAAGGAGCTCAATATATTTTTATAGACTCAGTGAATGATGCCTTTAATTGTTCAGTGTTTGTGCATCACAGTAGATTCTTGCTGGAGTTATTGTGGTACCTGTAAGGTTCTGCTTAACTTCCACCCCGGGAATAAACACAGGTTATATTTCTAATAAATATTTACGTCCAAGGCTCTTCCTCAGTCTCTGGTTTCTCTTGAGGGTACTGTGCCCATCCTGTGACCACTGATTTCAGCCTGCTTAGAGAGATCCATTCCCCTCAGGAATTAAGAAAGCAAATGCTATAAAGTTCTCTGGGGATGGCTCAAAAGCTAAATGATGCTTCCAAGTGCAGCCCATGTTCTCTCACCTCTGCCCTTCTCCATGCTTGCCTTCCTAGCTTAGTTCCCCTCTCATGCCTTCAACATGGGTTCTGCTTTCTCCAAAAAAGCAGAGGGGATATGTTCTTCTCTTGCCCTTTTTCTTCAACTTAGTATACTCTTTTGAGTTTGTCCCGTCTCCTATACTCCTGGTGTGGCATCTTGGTGCCTCTATTGCCCTCTCCCTTTTTAGGTTCTTCTTTCTTGGGCTCCATATCTTTCCTTCTGTTTCATCTCTAGCCACTGCTCCATCCATTGACTCCTTCAATATTCTTTTCTTACTGTCACACAACGCCCTTTAAAGTCAGCTTCCAGTTGGCAGTGTCTTCTAATGAAGCATATTGAATTTGTATTGTAGCCCTTTTAATACACATTTGATAGTTTTACAATATAAAATACATTTGGTGTTAAAAATCAGTGTTCATCTATTTCATCTACCTGCAAAAAATACGTTACAAATCCCCATTTATATTTGATCCCATACAGTTGTGATGGCTGTTCTAGTCTAAGTTCACTCCTCCTAATGCATCCTCATTATTTTGGAAAGGGGGAATTTATTGCATTTTCTTTGAGAAAGGCCACACGAAGAGGAGTTTCTTTGAAGTGGATAATCCGGTTTAAAAAAACCCAGTTATACAGGTTATAGAACTGTATCTGAGATACCAATGCAATTGTCTGAGATTTAATTAATATTCTAAATTAGTGTCTGGAATGCTTTATGTGTGGGTTAAGGGAAGACACCATTGAAATCTTGGTTGGTGCAAGGATTTATGGGTGTGTAAGACACAGGGAGTTTATTACTGCCGCTATATCTGAGGTGGATGCTTTTAGAAGCAGAATTTCTGGCCAAAAGCTACATCACATACTCTGGCAAATATGCTTCCTTATTTTGTCTCTTGATTCTTCAGTCCAAATGAATCCAAATTAATTGTATTTTTATTGATTTTATTCATATGGCTTAGCAAGGTCATCAGAAAGGAATCATTTTTATTTTTATCTTCATTTTGAGATGTGTGTCAAGGCCACTTGTAAAATAAAAGGCACCAGATTAGTGGTGTTCAAGATATCATTCTAAAGTCTTGAGTAGTAAACAGGGATTTAGAGAAAAGCTGCATCCAGGGGAGAGGTGTGCTCACAACGCTGCTTTCTGTTTTAGAACAGCCGCACGTTGACAGAGTACTGGCTTGGCTCCTGATTTATTTTCTCCTCCTAGAATATGTGTGAGTAGATTTCGTATCTCAAACTGCTTGGGCTTATCCAAACTTTCCTGGACGTTCTCCGTTTTCATTCCCATATCCTTATTGAGACCTGGTGGGAAAAAGTAAATGAAAAATAATAACAAGTGAAGATTTAAAAACCTGATACCAGTGAGAGTCAATGAATATCAGACAAAGTATTATTATTAAAAGTAGGTAAAATAGGAGGAAAAGAGTGGAGAGTGACTCTAGCACTCCAAGGAAGGTGGGGTAAAGATTAGGCTAGTGAATGACTGGAGAGAAAAAGATTTGGAAGTGTTAAGTGGGAGACCACAAGGCCAGAGAAAAGTCACCTTGCTACTTTCAAGGAGAAGTGAGGAAAACACAAGGGTGCTTGCTTAGGCTAAAGAGAATGTGCCTGTAGGGGGAGAGAGAGAGTATTAGAATGTCAATATATACACATAAAGAATGCACTGGAAATAACAGTATTTTTTTCTACTCCTTTTTTGTTTTGAGTAGACCAAGTAGGAACTGGCACTTCCAGTAAAGGTAGAAGGTAGAGAACAGTAAGAGGGCAACACAGATACTCAAAATAGTGTCATCTAACTCTTTGACCATCTAGTTAGCATCTCAACTGAGTCCTTCTTAGGTTGTTTTCCTCAAACACAGATACTGATACTGTGAGAATACTGGGAAGTGTTCCTGGGGAAAACTAATACAGGGACTGGGAGGTGGGAGCACGAAGGGAGGGTGGTTGAGCAAGACCGTGGGAGCAAAGTTCCAGAGGGAGAGCTAATCCCTCAAGGGCCTCGAGGCCAGTATGGTCCCATCTCAGAGTGGTCTGATTAGGGGCGAGAGAGCTTTGATGTTCATACTTCTAAACCTGTGGTTCTCAACCTGAGATGATTCATCCCCCAGGGAACGTTTGACAATGTCTGGAGATATATTTGATTGCCACGCTGGGAGAAGTGTGATACTGGTACCCAGTGGGTAGAGGTCAGGAATGCTAAGCATCCTCCAATGCCCAGGACAGACCCCTCCACCCCCACCATAAATAATTATCTGGCCCCAAGTGTCAATTGTGCTGGGGTTGAGAAACTCTGGTCTATGCCTGTCAGTCACTGGTTCAGGACTACCACCAGGATGGACACTTAGGGTCCCACGACGACTTTCTGGCAGTTTGAGGGCAGCAGGTGCTGGCTGTTGGGAGTGAAAATCCACCAAGGGTCCATGAGCATGAAGATGGCAAAGAAATCCTAGGGAGCATGGGCAGAGCACTGACCGGATATGTTACAGAAGCCTGGCAAATAATATCTCTGTCTTTTCCAACCTCACAACCTTCTCTATCTCAACAGTCATCTGGGTTAATATATTGGGACTGCAAACACTGCCTTTCTTGATCGATGTCATTATGAGACCAGGAATCAAAAAATGCAAAACAGTATCATTGGGTTGGATACAAAACTTGAGCTACCTCCCTCAATGCCAAGGCAAAATGTTTCTTGACATTCTCTTTCTGACTTAAATAATGAGCCACTATTTCACTCATCTTTTGCTCTACGGCCAGGCTAATATCTCCTGAAAGTATTCTAAATTGATACTCAGTAGCTTTCTAAGGTCATTTAAATTCTTAATGAAAAGTCACTCAAGGCTATAGTACAAAATAAATACATTGTTATTGATCATGCAATAAGGTATTAGGCTAATTTAATAGTGCTTCTCCCTGAGAGGTACTTAATTCACCAGTATAGTCATTTCTTAGCCATCAGAGATCCTGTTGTTTTTTCATGGCCTAGAAATAGTCATCTCTGATTTGCTCTGCTCCATGTGGCCACCTCGATATTCCAGGATGCCTCATCCCTGTTAAACTTCTTTTGCCTGTCGGCAAAGTGCAGTGACAGAATAAGGATTCATTACTCTTGAAATGACCCTTTCCACAATATCCTCTTTTTATCTCCTTAATCAGCAAAGTGGTGCTCTGAGCACCGGCGGGTTCACCGCCGAGAGGCACATTTATTACCGAGACACAAGCTGAATAATTGTGTATTTACCAACTTCAATTTAACCTCACAACTTGGCTGTCTCTTTCGACAAGGTGAGAAATAAGACCAAGGTCCTCCTCTCCCTGTAGCTCATCAATAACTATTCTCTCTCAACCAAAACTATTTTCATCATCACCCTGGCATGCATGATTTGCTTTAGCACACAGTTTTTATCTTCAAAAGGAAAAGGTTTTGTAGTCTTGGTCAAAGCTTTAAGTCAACTAAAAATAGGGCAAAGGAAGGTAGCATTCCTCCTCCTGCCCCAGGAAAATGCATGTCTATGTGCAAGGGAAGAAGAGATTTATTTATTTATTTATTTAGAGAAGAACTGGCTAGTGGCATGCCTCAGGTCAATACATCACTTGTCTCATATGAAAAATAAATTGAAAATTATAGTAAAAATATGATATTAAAAAACATGTGTGCTCTTGGACCTCATAATTACTAAGGAAATAGTAGAAGTGAGCAGAGACATTAAGTATAGGTGTATTTATTGCAGCATTACTTTCAATTGAAAATTTAAAAAAATAACTGGAATGTCCATTAATAGATGATCATGGTGAATTCATACAGTGAAAATTAAATATACCTCTAAAAAGAGTAAAGTAAGTCTATGACAGCTGACATGGAGAGGTGTCCATGATATATTGTCCAGTGAAAAGAGAGAGTTTTAAAGATCACCTGTATAGATAGTTCCCAATTGTATAAAAGAAATTTTTATTTGCATTAAAAATCTGGATGGTTATTTATCAAACTGTTAACAGAGTTTTCTCTTAGAGGCAGTATAACATTGGTACTCAACCAGGAACAGTTGTTTGTCTGGCAATGACTGGAGACCTGTGTGTTTTTGTCACAACTGAGGGTGGTGCTAATGGCATGCAGTGGGTCAAGGCCAGGGAGCTGCTAAACATTCTACAATGTACAGGACAGCCCTCATTATGCCAATAGCACCATGTTTTAGAAACCCAGGATTAGAGAGATTTACACTTTCTATTTTTATGCTCTTTGGTGTTGTAATTTTGGGCAAAAATCTTGCTTTCCTTTTATTTTAATCAAAATTAATAAAATATATCCATTTTGAGAAAAAATCCCTGATTATAGCAGAGTTCATTTCTATGTAGATTTCAAGCATAACACAGATCAAATTATGTAACCTTCTTGAGGTAATTCTTAGGTCATTGTATATTGTAGATATTGTTAGCAATAATAAAAATATGTGTCATAAACTTCTATCCTTTGAGGAGGTAGAGTGGAGATGAAGGAGTTAAAGGAAAAACTAATTGAACTTCAGGTAACTGTCTTAATTATTTTTAGAGTATTATTTCATGTAACATATGTGTAATCTCCTTCCTGACCTGTGGGCTTTCCTCCTTGCCTGTAGTTGCTATGTTCATAAGATGCATACTAATTTAAATAACAGTCAAACCATGATCTATATAGAAGGATGTTTATTGAAGCACTGTTTATAATAGAAAAAAAAAATGGAAACAACCTAAGTTGTTTCTAAGTTGTTCTAAGTATGTCAAAAGGGGAATGTCTAAGTAGATTTTGGTATATTTATACAATGGATTACTAGACAGTCTATTAAAAAGAAGTGGATCTATATGTTCTGACACAGAATGAGATCCATGACATTGTTAAAGGAAAAGAGCAAGTTGCAAACTAATATGTCCAGTATGATCCTCTATTGTAAATAGATACATATGTAATATATGTATCTGTATCTATATACTTATGTGTTTGTTGTGTGTGTGTGTGTGTTATAACTATGTCTGTTACAAACAAAGGTAAAAATTCAGGAAGAATTCACACCAAACTTTTAAAAGGGTTACCAAGATCTTAAAGTTGGATGGGGGGATTATGGATGTGAGTATGGGTGATTTTACTTTATTGTACTTTTATAAATACATACATACATAGGTAATCCCTAAACCAGAGGTGCCTACCAAAGCAACTGTAATTGTTTTTTGGACAATATTTGCTAATAAAACAATCAGGAGTCTAACATATAAATTAACTATGTAAATTGAATTTTCATTGAAATTTTGTTTAATATTTACAAGTTATTAAACTATATTAGGAGGATGGGTATAGAAATTTAGTAAATATGCTGGATTGCATAATTCTTGCCTTTTTTCATCTAGGCACCACAAGTGGGTTGAGGTGCTATTTATTAGAGGAGACACTGGGTATGCTTAGCATGATGAAAAAATAGTAATAGCTAATGCATACCCAGTTTCACTACAAGCTATGTAGTCACTGTTCTATGTGCTTAATTGTCACAACAACCCCATTCAATGAGTTATATTTTATACCTATTTTACAGCTGAGCACACCGAGACACAGCAAGGTTAAGTAACTTGCCAAACAAATAAGGAGGAGATCCAGGATTTGAATCTAAGCAACCTGGTTTAAGTTTACCTGTATGAATCATTAAATGATTGCAAAGTACAGATTACCTAAAGCAAAACTCAATGTGACAGGTCATGCAATGTGATAAACCTGGTGCTGTGATGACACAAAAACCAGACTGGAGCCTCACTGTAACCCTCCTACTTCAAACAGCACTAGACCACGAGAGTAGAAGCTCCTTTTATGAGCTCAGAAAGCGAAAGGACAACATGTGAACCCTACAAACACTATCACCTACTCACCCACGCTTCAGGTTTGGTTTTAGGAAAACGTTTTATTCTTTTATATGACCTGGTTGAGGCAGAGTCTTTAGCAGCACAGAAGGTAACCGTGATTTAGAAAGACTGAGGTAGAGCCTTCCAGTAGGAGGAGTTGAACCAGGAGAACTCTGTCATCACCCCAATCAATATTCCTCCTTGTCAGCAGCAACCCCAGACTGGCAGAGACAAATTTTTTCTCTGAATTCAGTACAGCATCAAAGTCCTAAATGATGCATAGAATTCTGCGGCCAGCCCTCTGGGCTTAAATGTTATAATCAGAGTCAGGGCAGGCGCCTTTCACCTCAAGAGTGTGACAGGCTAGGGGTCTTACTTTTTCTTTTTTGGAAGGGCAGCACAAACATACTTCTGAAAAGACTTTCACAGTCCCCCACTGTGAATAGAATTTCTGTAACTCTGAAGCTTCTGGAGGCAGGTCATACAAAATACCTTTTTTCTCCACCTTTCTGTTCTTCTAAGTTTGCCAGGAAAACAATAATAGTCTGTAGGTGGTCTTATGAACTGAATTGAAAAGGGGAGCTTAAAGATGGTTTATCGCTTGTTAAGCATGGGATGGGCCTCAACTTTCAAGAATACCACACTAGTGTTTGTTTTCTACTTTAACAAATATTGGTATTTCTGAATTTCATCCTTTTGAAAAATATAATTAATGGAACTTGGTGAAAACAAAGAGTAGGAAGGTTAATTAGACAAACTTAGGCATATCATTCTGCAGTATTTTTTGTAAATTTGGTACCGGCCAATTTGTGTCTTCCCTAAAATTCCTATGTTGAAGCTCTACCCCCAGTGTGATGTTATTTGGAGATGGGGCCTTTGGGAAGTAATTAGGTTCAGATGAGGTCATGAGGGTGTGCCTTTAAAATGGGATTAGTGTCTTTATAAGAAGAGGCACCAGAGACCTTCTTCCTCTCTCTCTTTCTTCACCAGTGTGCACTGAGGAAAGGTCATGTGAGGACACACTGAGACCTTGCTGGCACCTTGATATTGGGTTTCCAGTCTTCAGAACTGTGAGAAATAAGTTCCTGCTGTTTAAGGCCCCCAGATTATGGTATCTTGTTGTGGAAGCCTGAGCTGAAAAAGACAGTGCTCTGATCACTTAACATTTAAGCATTTTTCTGCTTATTGAATGAACTTTTAGTCAATACTTTTCTTATTATGCTAAGAAGATTTTATTTTCTGTTCCAATAGACCAATTTGAAAACCAGCCTTGTATTGGTAGTGTCAGTATGACTGTAGAATTGTGGCCTAGTGTGAGAGGGTTTTAGATAGTCATCATGACAATTATTCCTGACCTTGGCTCCCATTGCATACATACTCTCCACTCAGAAAATGCCCTTATCCTTTACTGTACATTACGTTAAATGTCTTAATACATCTTAGTTTTCTAGCTCAGTTAGTCTGTCAATGTATTTTGATATATGTGACCACAGTATTTGCCTTTGTGTAGAAAACTGGGACTTGTAATCTTTAATCAAAACTTAGCAGCACTGAAAAGTTGTTCTAAGAAGAAACTTTAGAGCCCTAAATAATTTTGTTATTAGAGAATGAAAAGCAAAGAAACCTTGTACTCATGGGATAAAGAAGAAAAAATAACACAAAAGGAAGTGGGGAGAAGATAAAAGATGAAAGGGAAGACAAAATAAATGAACAAAAGAAGAAGAAAAGGGACTTCCCTGGTGGCATAGTGGTTGGGAGTCTGCCTGCCAATGCAGGGGATGTGGGTTCGAGCCCTGGTCCGGGAAGATCCTGCATGCCTCGGAGCAGCTCAGCCCGTGTGCCATAGCTGCTGAGCCTGCACTCTGGAGCCCATGAGCTGCAACTACTGAGCCCACGTGCTACAACTACCGAAGCCTGCATGCCTAGAGCCCGTGCTCCGCAGCAAGAGAAGCCACCAAATGAGAAGCCCATGCACGGCAATGAAGAGGAGCCCCTGCTCGCCGCAACTAGAGAAAGCCCGCACGCAGCAACGAAAACCCAACGAAGCCAAAAAAATAAATAAATAAAAATTTAAAAAAAGAAGAGAAAACAGAAACTTCAAATACTGATTCTTTGAAAAAAACCAATGAAATTGATTAATTTTTGAGAATGATTCAGGATAAAAGAATGCAAGCAGGCAAGTACAATGTCATGAATGAGAGACATGACATGAACACAAATACAGGTGCATTTAAAGTGTTATAAGAGAATACTACATTCAACTTCATGACAGCAAATTTGAAAATCCAGACACTTCCTAGCAAAATATTAATCACAAAAATTGATTCAACAAGAAGTGGAACCCTTGAATTGTCTGATAAATCTGGGGAATACTGATAACTGAGAAACGATCTATCATTAAAAGAAGGCAAAAGGTTTATACAGTCTGAAGAGAAACCAGAGTATCATAAAAGAGCTACTAGGACAAGATGGGTTCCAGCTGAGTTATATCTCACCTTAAAGAATAGATGACACATGTGCAATTGAACTTATTGCAAGCTATAGGAATGATTGATAAGACTAATGAAATATATAAAGCCAGAATAACTTTTAATTTATTTTATTTATTTTTGTCTGTGTTGGGTCTTCATTGCTGCGTGCGGGCTTTCTCTAGTTGCGGCGAGCGGGAGCTACTTTTCGTTGCGGTGCATGGGCTTCTCATTGTGGTGGCTTGTCTTGTTGCGGAGCATGGGCTCTAGGCACACGGGCTTCAGTAGTTGTGTCTTGCGGGCTCTGGAATGCAGGCTCAGTAGTTGTGGAGCACAGGCTTATTTGCTCTGTGGCATGTGGGATCTTCCCAGACCAGGGCTTGAACCTGTGTCCCTGCATTGGCAGGCAGATTCTTAACCACTGAGTCACCAGGGAAGCCCCAGAATAACTTTTTTTTTTTCTTAACATTTTTATTGGAGTATAATTGCTTTACAATGGTGTGTTAGTTTCTGCTTTATAACAAAGTGAATCAGTTAAACATATACATATGTTCCCATATCTCTTCCCTCTTGCATCTCCCTCCCTCCCACAGTCCCTATCCCACCCTTCCAGCTAGTCACAAAGCACCAAGATGATCTCCCTGTGCTATGCGACTGCTTCCCACTAACTATCTATTTTACATGTGGTAGTGTATATATGTCCATATATACACTACAACTCTCTCACTTTGTCCCAGCTTACCCTTCCCCTTCCCCATATCCTCAAGTCCATTCTCTAGTAGGTCTGCGTCTTTATTCCTGTCTTGCCCCTAGATTCTTCATGACCCTTTTTTTTTTTTTAGGTTCCATATATATGTTTTAGCATATGGTATTTGTTTTTTTCTTTCTGACTTACTTCACTCTGTATGACAGTCTCTAGGTCCATCCACCTCACTACAAATAACTCAATTTCATTTCTTTTTATGGCTGAGTAATATTCCATTGTATATATGTGCCACATCTTCTTTATCCATTCATCTATTTATGGACACTTAGGTTGCTTCCATGTCCTGGCTATTATAAATAGAGCTGCAATGAACATTGTCGTACATGACTCTTTTTGAATTATGGTTTTCTCAGGGTATATGCCCAGTAGTGGGATTGCTGGATCGTATGGTAGTTCTATTTTTAGTTTTTAAGGAACCTCCATACTGTTCTCCATAGTGGCTGTATCAATTTACATTCCCACCAACAGTGTATGAGGGTTCCCTTTTCTCCACACCCTCTCTAGCATTTATTGTTTGTAGATTTTTTGATGATAGCCATTCTGACCAGTGTGAGATGATATTGCATTGTAGTTTTGATTTGCATTTCTCTAATGATTAATGATGTTGAGCATTCTTTCATGTGTTTGTTGGCAATCTGTATATCTTCTTTGGAAAAATGTCTATTTAGGTCTTCTGCCCATTTTTGGATTGGGTTGTTTGTTTTTTTGATATTGAGCTGCATAAGCTGCTTATAAATTTTGGAGATTAATCCTTTGTCGGTTGCTTCATTTGCAAATATTTTCTCCCACTCTGAGGGTTGTCTTTTTGTCTTGTTTATAGTTTCCTTTGCTGTGCAAAAGCTTTTAAGTTTCATTAGGTCCCATTTGTTTATTTTTGTTTTTATTTCCATTTCTGTAGGAGGTGGGTCAAAAAGGATCTTGCTGTGATTTATGTCATAGAGTGTTCTGCCTATGTTTTCCTCTAAGAGTTTGATAGTGTCTGGCCTGACATTTAGGTCTTTAATCTATTTTGAGTTTACTTTTGTGTATGGTGTTAGGGAGTGTTCTAATTTCATTCTTTTACATGTAGCTGTACAGTTTTCCCAGCACCACTTATTGAAGAGGCTGTCTTTTCTCCATTGTATACTCTTGGCTCCTTTATCAAAGATAAGGTGACCATATGTGCGTGGGTTTATCTCTGGGCTTTCTATCCTGTTCCGTTGATCTATGTTTCTGTTTTTGTGCCAGTACCATACTGTCTTGATTATGGTAGCTTTGTAGTATAAACTGAAGTCCAGGAGTCTGATTCCTCTAGCTCCGTTTTTCTTTCTAAAAATTGCTTTGGCTATTCAGGGTCTTTTGTGTTTCCGTACAAATTGTGAAATTTGTTGTTCTAGTTCTGTGAAAAAAAGCCAGTGGTAGTTTGACAGGGATTGCATTAAATCTGTTGATTGCTTTGGGTAGTATAGTCATTTTCCCAATGTTGATTTTTCCAATCCAATAACATGGTATATCTCTCCATCTATTTGTATCATCTTTAATTTCTTTCATCAGTGTCTTATAATTTTCTGCATACAGGTCTTTTGTCTCCTTAGGTAGGTTTATTCCTAGGTATTTTATTCTTTTTGTTGCAGTGGTAAATGGGAGTGTTTCCTTAATTCCACTTTCAGATTTTTCATCATTAGTGTATAGGAATGCAAGAGATTTCTGTGCATTAATTTTGTGTCCTGCTACTTTACCAAATTTATTGATTAGGTGTAGTAGTTTTCTGGTAGCATCTTTAGGATTCTCTATGTATAGTATCATGTCAACTACAAACAGTGACAGCTTTCCTTCTTCTTTTCCGATTTGGATTCCTTTTATTTCTTTTTCTTCTCTGATTGCTGTGGTTAAAAATTCCAAAAGTATATTGAATAATAGTGGTGAGAGTGGGCAACCTTGTCTTGTTCCTGATCTTAGTGGAAATGGTTTCAGTTTTTCACCATTGAGGATGATGTTGGCTGTGGGTTTGTCATATATGGCCTTTATTATGTTGAGGTAAGTTCCCTGTATGCCTACTTTCTGGAGTGCTTTTATCATAAATGGGTGTTGAATTTTGTTGAAAGCTTTTACTGCATCTATTGAGATGATCATATGGCTTTTCTCCTTCAATTTGTTAATATGGTGTATCACATTGATTGATTTGCATATATTGAAGAATCCTTGCATTCCTGGGATAAACCCCACCTGATCATGGTGTATGATCCTTGTAATGTGCTGTTGGATTCTGTTTGCTAGTATTTTATTGAGGATTTTTGCATCTATGTTCATCAGTGATACTGGCCTGTGGTTTTCTTTTTTTGTGACATCTTTGTCTGGTTTTGGTATCAGGGTGATGGTGGCCTCGTAGAATGAGTTTCGGAGTGTTCCTCCCTCTGCTATATTTTGGAAGAGTTTGAGAAGGATAGGTATTAGCTCTTCTCTAAATGTTTGATAGAATTCGCCTGTGAAGCCATCTGGTCCTGGGCTTTTGTTTGTTGGAAGATTTTTAATCACAGTTTCAATTTCAGTGCTTGTGATTGGTCTGGTCATATTTTCTATTTCTTCCTGGTTCAATCTTGGAAGATTGTACATTTCTAAGAATGTGTCCATTTCTTCCAGGTTGTCCATTTTATTGGCATACAGTTGCTTGTAGTAATCTCTCATGATCCTTTGTATTGCTGCAGTGTCAGTTGTTACTTCTCCTTTTTCATTTCCAATTCTATTGATTTGAGTCTTCTCCCTTTTTTTCTTGATGAGTCTGGCTAATGGTTTATCAATTTTGTTTATCTTCTCAAAGAACCAGCTTTTAGTTTTATTGATCTTTGCTATTGTTTCCTTCATTTCTTTTTCTTTTATTTCTGATCTGATCTTTATGAATTCTTTCCTTCTGCTAACTTTGGGGTTTTGTTGTTCTTCTTTCTCTAATTGCTTTAGGTGTAAGGTTAGGTTGTTTATTTGAGATGTGTCTTGTGTCTTAAGGTTGGATTATATTGCTATAAACTTCTCTCTTAGAACTACTTTTGCTGCATCCCATAGGTTTTGGGTCGTCGTGTTTTCATTGTCATTTGTTTCTAGGTATTTTTTGATTTCCTCTTTGATTTCTTCAGTGATCTCTTGGTTATTAAGTAGTGTATTGTTTAGCCTCCATGTGTTTGTATTTTTTACAGATTTTTTCCTGTAATTGATATCTAGTCCAGAGCATTGTGGTCAGAAAAGATACTTGATACAATTTCAATTTTCTTAAATTTACCAAGGCTTGATTTGTGACCCAGGATATGCTCTATCCTGGAGAATGTTCCATGAGCACTTGAGAAGAAAGTGTATTCTGTTGTTTTTGGATGGAATGTCCTATACATTTCAATTAAGTCCATCTTGTTTAATGTATCATTTAAAGCTTGTGTTTCCTCATTTATTTTCATTTTGGATGATCTGTCCATTGGTGAAGGTGGTGTGTTAAAGTCCTCTACTATGATTGTGTTACTGTCGATTTCCCCTTTTATGGCTGTTAGTATTTGCCTTATGTATTGAGGTGCTCCTCTGTTGGGTGCATAAATATTTACAATTGTTATATCTTCTTCTTGGATTGATCCCTTGATCATTATGTAGTGTCCTTCTTTGTTTCTTTTAATAGTCTTTGTTTTAAATTCTATTTTGTCTGATATGAGAACTGCTACTCCAGCTTTCTTTTGATTTCCATTTGCATGAAATATTTTTTCCATCCCCTCACTTTCAGTCTGTATGTGTCCCTATGTCTGAAGTGGGTCTCTTGTAGACAGCATGTATATGGGTCTTGTTTTTGTATCCATTCAGCCAGTGTATGTCTTTTGGCTGCAGCATTTAATCCATTTACATTTAAGGTAATTATCGATACATATGATCCTATTACCATTTTCTTAATTCTTTGGGTTTGTTATTGTAGATGTTTTCCTTCTCTTGTGTTTCCTGCCTAGAGAAGTTCCTTTAGCGTTTGTTTTAAAGCTGCTTTGGTTGTGCTGAATTCTCTTAGCTTTTGCTTGTCTGTAAAGGTTTTAATTTCTCCATCAAATCTGAATGAGATCCTTGCTGGGTAGAGTAATCTTGGTTGTAGGTTTTTCCCTTTCATCACTTTAAATATGTCCTGCCACTCCCTTCTGGCTTGCAGTGTTTCTGCTGAAAGATCAGCTGTTAACCTTATGGGGATTCCCTTGTATAATATTTGTTGTTTTTCCCTTGCTGCTTTTAATATATTTTCTTCGTATTTAATGTTTGATAGTTTGATAAATATGTGTCTTGGTGTGTTTCTCAACTATAATCTCTTCAAATATTTTCTCACTTACTTATTTTCTCTTTTTTTTTCTCTTCTTCTCTCTGGGACCCCTATAATTCAAATGTTGGTGCGTTTAATGTTGTCCCAGAGGTCTCTGAGACTGTCCTCAATTCTTTTCATTCTTTTTTCTTTATTCTGCTCTGCAGTAGTTATTTCCACTATTTTATCTTCCAAGTCACTTATCCATTCTTCTACCTCAGTTGTTCTGCTATTGATCCCTTCTAAAGAATTTTTAATTTCATTTATTGTGTTGTTCATGATTGTTTGTTTGCTCTTTAGTTCTTCTAGATCCTTGTTAAACGTTTCTTGTATTTTCTCCATTCTATTTCCAAGATTTTGGATCATCTTTACTATTATTATTCTGAATTCTTTTTCAGATAGACTGTCTATTTCCTCTTCATTTTTTAGGTGTGGTGGGTTTTTACCTTGCTCCTTCATCTGCTGTGTGTTTCTTTGTCTTCTTATTTTGTTTAATTTACTGTGTTTGGCGTCTCCTTTTCACAGGCTGCAAGTTCGTAGTTCCCGTTGTTTTTGGTGTCTGCCTCCAGTCGCTAGGTTGGTTCATTGGGTTGTGTAGCCTTTCTGGTTGAGGGGACTAGTGCCTGTGTTCTGGTGGATGAGGTTGGATCCTGTCTTTCTGTTGGGCAGGTCCATGTCTTGTGGTGTGTTTTGGGGTGTCTGTGACCTTATTATGATTTTAGGCAGCCTCTCTGCTAATGGGTGGCATTGTGTTCCTGTCTTGCTAGTTGTTTGGCATAGGTTGTCCAGCACTGTAGCTTGCTGGTCATTGAGTGGAGCTGGGTCTTGGCATTGAGATGGAGATCTCTGGGAGATTTTTGCCCTTTGATATTATGTGGAGCTGGGAGGTCTCTGGTGGACCAATGTCCTGAACTTGGCTCTCCCACCTCAGAGGCACAGCCCTGATGCCTGGCTGGAGCACCAAGAGCCTGTCTTCCACATGGCTCAGAATGAAAGGGAGGAAAAAAAGAAAGAAAAAGGTAAAATAAAATAAATATAATAAAGTTATTAAAATAAAAAACAAAAAATAATTATTAAAATTTCTTTTTAAGTAATTTAAAAAAAGAAAGAAAGAAGAGAACAACCAAACCAAAAAACAAATCCACCAATGATAACAAGCGCTGAAAACTATACAAAAAAAAAAAAAAAAAGGACAGACAGAACCCTAGGACAAATGTTAAAAACAAAGCTATACAGACAAAATGACACACAGAAGTATACGCATACACACTCACAAAAAGATAAAAAGGGAAAAAAAAAATATCGTTGCTCCCAAAGTCCACCTCCTCAATTTGGGATAATTCGTTGTCTATTCAGGTATTCCACAGATGCAGGGTACATCGAATTGATTGTGGAGATTTAATCTGCTGCTCCTGAGGCTGCTGGGAGAGATTTCCCTTTCTCTTCTTTGTTCGCACAGTTCCTGGGATTCAGCTTTGGATTTAGCCCTGTCTCTGCGTGTAGGTTGCCTGAGGGCGTCTGTTCTTCGCTCAGAGAGGACGGGGTTAAAGGAACAGCTGATTCGGGGGCTCTGGCTCACTCAGGTTGAGGGCATGGAGGGGTACAGGGTTTGGGGTGAGCCTGCGGCGGCAGAGCCTAGGGTGACGTTGTACCAGCCTGAGGCACGCCGTGCGTTCTCCTGGGGAAGTTGTCCCTGGATCACAGGACGCTGGCAGTGGCGGGCTGCACAGGCTTCCGGGAGGGGCGGTGTGGAGAGTGACCTGTGCTTGCACACAGGCTTCTTGGTGGCGGCAGCAGCAGCCTTAGCGTCTTATGCCCGTCTCTGGGGTCCGCGCTGATAGCCGCGGCTCACGCCCATCTCTGGAACTCCTTTAAGAGGTGCTCTTAATCCCCTCTCCTCATGCACCAGGAAACAAAGAGGGAAGAAAAAGTCTCTTGCCTCTTCCGCAGGTCCAGACTTTTTCCCGGACTCCCTCCCAGCTAGCTGTGGTTCGCTTCCCCCTTCAGGCTGTGTTCACGCCGCCAACCCCAGTCCTCTCCCTGCTATCCGACCTCCGATGCCTGAGCCTCAGCTCCCAGCCCCCGCCCGCCCCGGTGGCTGAGCAGACAAGCCTCTCGTGCTGGTGAGTGCTGCTCCGCGCCGAGCCTCTGTGCGGGAGTCTCTCCACTTTGCCCTCCGCACCCCTGTTGCTGCGCTCTCCTCCGTGGATCCGAAGCTCCCCCCTCTGCCACCCGCAGTCTCCGCCCGCAAAGGGGCTTCCTAGTGTGTGGAAACCTTTCCTCCTTCACAGCTCCCTCCCACTGGTGCAGGTCCCATCCCTATTCTTTTGTCTCTGTTATTTCTTTTTTATTTTGCCCTACCCAGGTACGTGGGGATTTTCTTGCCTTTTGGGAGGTCTGAGGTCTTCTGCCAGCGTTCAGTAGGTGTTCTTTCGGAGCTGTTCCACATGTAGATGTATTTCTGATGTATTTGTGGGGAGGAAGGTGATCTCCACCTCTTACTCTTCCGCCATCTTGAAGCTCCTCCTCCAGAATAACTTTTTAAATATCAAAATCTGATAGAGAGATTATGAAAGATGACTATAGACTAATCTCATAAAAATCTAGAAGGTAAACTTCTAAATAAAATGTGGATAAATAGATTTTTGTATGGTTAATTTCTAGATTGTGAGGATAGTTCAATATTAGAAAAATCTAATATGTAATACATTAGTAAATTAAAAGAAAAATCCTATGGTATAATTAGACACTGACAGGCATTTGATAAAATTATTAGTGTTTATAGAAACACTAAGTAAAATAAGAATAGTAGGAAACTACCTAAATATAACAAAGGCTATTTACTTTTAAAAAGCAACTAGTATTCTAAATATTAAAACCACTTCAGTTAAAATGAGCAACTAGGTAGATGTGCTGGCAGTCATTCTCACACAATACAATCCTGGAGGGTCTAGGTAATGCAATAAGAGAAGAATAATAAAACACTTGCATTAAACATTAAAAATAGATAGAATTAATTCTTTTTGTTAATATAAATACATACTCAGAAAATCTAAGAAACTCTAGTAAAATGACCTATTTGGATTAATAAGATAATTTATAAGTTGAGTATAAGATGAATTTACAGAAATCAATAGTTTTTCTCTATTGTAAAAATTAAAACCTAAAAGAGAAACAAATTTATTTACAATAGTAATTGAAACAGTAAAATATTAGAGAAAACATTTAACAAATAAGGCCAGTACCTGTATTACATAGACCATAAAGAAACATGGAAGGCCATAGAACAAGATCTGAACAACCTGGAAGAATTCTGATTCTCACAATATTGACATATACATTTAATGCAACTCCACTAAACATCATAGCAGATTTTCTGTGAGGTATGGGAATTAGATATAAAATTATTTAAAATTTTACATGGAAGAATAAATCTATGAAAACAGACAAGCAAAATTAAAACTAAAAAAACAAATAATAAAAGAATAGTGAGGGGGAGAAGTGATAATAGATATTAGAACATACTAAAAGAATCACTCTAATAAGTAGAATATGATTTTTCATAGGAATAGACAAAAAAAGTCCTGTGGGACAGAATTGACAATACAGACATAGATATGACTCTATATAAAAATTTAATATATATTTAATATCTAAAAGAAATGGGATATTTAACAAATGATGCTAGCTCAACTAGAATAAAATTGGAATAAAACTGAATTGAATTCTTTCTTATGCCATATATAAAAATAAATTCCTGATGGACTGAAGACATAAATGTAAAACATAAAATAATTAAAGCCCTTCAAGAGAATGGAGTGGAGTACAGAATTCCCTCTCATAGCGTCTCTTCAGTCAACAACTTACCCATGATGGCCCTTCAAATATTATACCACTTTTAGGATGGCTTTCTCACCCAAAAACATACAAAATAAGTGAACTAACAGAGTTGATACTTCAATTATGGTATCAGGCAGAACACCATTTACTTGACACTGTAGTTTTCAATCAGAGAGAACATCATGTATAATAGATTTGAATTGTGCATCTTGTTTGGATGAACCCAAAATATTTTGCCTTGCATATACCTGTCAAAGGAGAAGGATGAAGAGGTAGTATTTCCTACATATTTTCAATCTGTCATGCACATATATTATTTCCACATTTTGAAATGTTCTAGTTTCCCTTTTATGTTTATCTAAAGGTGCTTTTCTGGACAATTTGAATACAAGATAATCATGAACTTCCCCAAAGTTTTAAATATTGGTGGAGACAATGGGAAAGAAAGGAAAAAACAGTCTAAAACATACATGCATTTTATGTGTGAACTATATTTACTTTCAAATTGTTTATGATTATTATTATTATTTTAAATAGTTGAAGGTTTTTTTTTTTTTTTTTTTTTTTTTTGGCCATGCTGCGCGGCTTGCGAGATCTCAGTTCCCCAACCAGGGATTGAGCCCAGGTCACGGCATTGAAAGCCCAGAATCCTACCACTAGGCCACCAGGGAACTCCCTTTTTTACTATTTACATATACTTGTTTTCACTGTTTACTGAATATGCTTTTCTATCTGTGAAAATTATTTGGGTATCTCCTGAGTTGTAATAAAACACGTCATCATATCCCCCCTTAAAATTAGGGGAAATAGTTTTTTATTGTGGTAAAAAACACATAATATGAAATCCACATTCAATAAAATTTTAAGTATATGTCCACATCTTTGTACAGCAATCTCTAGAACTTTCAACTTGCTTCACTGAAACTCTGTACCCTTTAAGCCACAGCTCCCCACTCCCACCTGCCTCCAGCTCCTGGTAACCCCTATTCTACTTTTGCTCCTATGTGTTGGAATGTTGTTAATGCAACAGGGTTTGTTTTTTTTTTTAACATCTTTATTGGAGTGTAATTGCTTTACAATGGTGTGTTAGTTTCTGCTGTATAACAAAGTGAATCAGCTATACATATACATACATCCCCATATCTCCTCCCTCTTGCATCTCCCTCCCACCCTCCCTATCCCACCCCTCTAGGTTTTCACAAAGCACCGAGCTGATCTTCCTGTGCTATGTGGCTGCTTCCCACAAGCTGTCTATTTTACATTTGGTAGTGTATAAAGTAATGGGTTTTTAAATGTGGCAGGATTTTTTTAAAAATTAAGGTTTTAAAGTCAGAAACAGGCTTATATGTACAACACAGGTAGAAGTGAGGGCAAGGTGAAATAATATTCTTAATATTAACTGTAAACCTAGAAGCTAGAAAAAAAAATAGGGACATATTTACCAATTTAAAGTTTATGTTTAGAAAAGACACCATACCCACAGACAAGGGATTGATTTTCTAATAATATTTGTTTAATACAGATGACAAAAAGCTGTCATTTATACTATATAAAGAACTCTTTTTTTTTAGATTCCATATATATGTGTTAGCATATGGTATTTGTTTTTCTCTTTCTGACTTCACTCTGTAGGACAGATTCTAGGTCCATCTACCTCACTACAAATAACTCCATTTTGTTTCTTTTTATGGCTGAGTAATATTCCATTGTATATATGTGCCACATCTTCTTTATCCATTCATCTGTCAATGGACACTTATGTTGCTTCCATGTCCTAGCTATTGTAAATAGAGCTGCGATGAACATTGTGGTATAGGAAGCAGCTGCATAGCACAGGGAGATCAGCTCGGTGCTTTGTGACCACCTAGGGGGGTGGGATAGGGAGGGTGGGAGGAAGATGCAAGAGGGAGGGGATATGGGGATATATGTATACGTATAGCTGATTTACTTTGTTATAAAGCAGAAACTAACACAACATTCTAAAGCAATTATACTCCAATAAAGATGTTAAAAAAAAAAAACTTACAAATTTATAAGTAAAAGGACAAGCCACATAGCAATGACAAATAGGTAGAAGATAAAAATATACTATTTATAGAGGAACAAATGCAAATGTTTAAGAAACATATAAAAATATGCTGAAACTCACTAGCAGAGAGGAAGATACAAATTATAGTAAAAATGAGTTATCATACTACACCTAACAGATTGACAAAAGTTTAGAAAGTGAAAACTAGTGCTGATGAGCATTTGGGAAAAGTTTCTCTCCTGTACTGCTGGTGAAACTGAATCACAGTAACCTTTTGGGAAAATAATTATTAAAAAGACAATACATATTTCCTTCAACGTCCACTCTTAGAATCTATCCCACATAAATTAAGCACCAGTATGAAAGGATATATGCCCCAAATTTACATTAGCTCATTGTTTATTCAACAATAAGTTAAAAACGAAGCAAGTGACTATCAATAGGGAAATTATTAAATTTTCATGCTCATACCATGAATGTTATCCAGCCTATATTGAATTTAAAACTATACCAGTTGACCTGAAAAAATTTCTATGCAGTATTGTGGAATGAAAAAACCATGAGGCAAAAGAATGTGAATGATGCAATCTCATTTTTTTGGTAAAGCTATAATATATATTTATGTGCCAATGTGTATGCATGTATACATATATATACATGTATATGCATTTATACATGTTTGTATATGATGAAGTGTACATGGAGAAAAATACAGACGACACACTCTAAGTTGTTCACATTGGTTAATTCGGAATAGGGCTAAGTGGGAAAAGACTGTGTTTTTAAAAAGCACCTGTGGGGCTTCCCTGGTGGTGCAGTGGTTGAGAATCTGACTGCCAATGCAGGGGACACGGGTTCGAGCCCTGGTCTGGGAAGATCCCACATGCCACGGAGCAACTGGACCTGTGAGCCACAATTACTGTGCCTGCGCGTCTGGAGCTTGTGCTCTGCAACAAGAGAGGCCGCAACAGTGAGAGGCCCGCGCACCGCCATGCAGAGTGGCCCCCGCTTGCCGCACTAGAGAAAACCCTCGCACAGAAACGAAGACCCAACACAGCCAAAAACAAATAAATAAATAAATAAATTTATTTAAAAAGCACCTGTGATGTATAGCAAGGATGCCTCCAGTGGTACGTAATGGTCAATGCTGACTTAACTAGCTTAAACAATGAATATACATATTTAAAAAAATTTTTTTTTAATTTATTTATTTTACTTATTCTTTTTTTTTTTTTTTTTGGCTGCGTTGGGTCTTCACTGCTGCACGCGGGCTTTCTCTAGTTGAGGCAAGCAGGGGCTACTCTTCATTGCGGTGCGTGGGCTTCTCATTGTGGTGGCTTCTCTTGCGGAGCATGGGCTCTAGGTGCATGGGCTTCAGTGGTTGTGGCACGCAGGCTCAGTAGTTGTGGCTCACGGGCTTAGTTGCTCTGCAGCATGTGGGATCTTCCCGGACCAGGGCTCGGACCTGTGTCCCCTGCATTGGCAGGAGGATTCTTAACCACTGCGTCACCAGGGAAGCCCAATGAATATACATATTATTTCAAGTAACAAAAAGTGTTGAAGTAGGGTAGGCTCAGTTTGATTAATTCCAGGGATAAATTATGTTTTCAAGGAAAAAGATACCTTTGTCTTTCTACACTGTCATCCCCAGGATGTTGGCTTTGTTCTTGACTATCTCTCCCTGAGGCCATAAGATGACGTTCAAAACTCCAGGCACCACATGCAGTCATAAACATGTCCATGGTTTATGTTTATTTTTAGAAATGAGGAAACCTGTCCTAGAAGCCTGCCCCAACATCAATGGCCAACAAGGACTATGGAATGTCCAGTACTGGTTTTACTGAACAGATTTACCCTGAGGCTTTGGATGGGATTCCCATTTCTGAAGTGTGGACCCCTGAATAAAACTGGATTAGGGTTTGCAAGGAAGCAGAGAGAAATGCCTATCTAGCAAGCATAGTGCCTGCTACATATGACCTAATCCTATATGTAGTGATACAGAAATGTATGTGCTTGTGTATTGTATGAAGACATTCATACAATTAAATTTCAAAAAGGGAGCAAATCTCCTCACTGAGAAAAATCATAGCAACTGTTCAATGTATAATTTTAGAAATGCAGTACGACGGCTTCTTTTTAGAGCTTTCAAATTTCAACCCAAATGGAGAAAATTTGCTAGAAAACATGTAACTCCACCACCATGAGAAAGAATACTACAATGTTTTTGTGTCACTTAACTGTGTAAGAGGTTTACCATTTGCCCCACCCCAAAACAAGCAAGCCATTAATCTTCAGACAATACAAATGGCTTCCCCTCTTCCTCTTTTAAAATTTATTTAAGGAAAGCTTGGTAGCGTCTCATCAATCCCTATGCAATGTGTAGGATTATACCTTGTGAACCTATTGTGTTGACTTTTAAGATAAGAGCTCTTAAGGATTTTTAAACCATCAAGCAGTATCCATCAGAACAAATAAATGAGACATTGCTCTATTCTTTTCAGGCAGGATGCATTCTGTGCCCTATCTTTTCCGTGACCTACAAGGTTTTAGGAGAAGAGCTTCCAGAGTTTTATTGGCAAAGCCACTATTAGGACTTCCCTCTCTCTTCCAAGCTCTTTGAGGGTCAGCCTTAAAGCAAGCATTAAGCGAATGGCTAATGGAATTAAAGGTATAATAATAGAAGGATATAGTGAGACAATTGTATTAACAAGAAATAAATCATGTTGAATGTAAGGTAAGTGTTTTTTAATTGATTGATGGGAAGGATGCGCCACAGGTTTTGTCGGGGACTAACAGCCATTTACCTCCCCATCTAACAGTAAAAAGCCAAAATGTAGAAAAAAAGATAAGAAAATTATGCAGTGGGAAGATAAATTATTCAGAGAAGATGGCCATTTTGTGCTGACATCACTAATGTGAAAAGGCATTAAATCTTTGACACTAGCTTCATTCCTTAGGAGCTGTGGGGTTAAAACAGTGTTTTGTACTAGAGATAAAAACTGAAATGACTACTCCTGAAGCTTTCCTCTGTGCCATGGCTTCTAAGGTAACTGGATACCTGAGGAAATAGCCAGTTCTGTGCCTTCCAATTTGAATACCAATCTTACACTTTGAAAGCTAGTGCCTCTGTCTGTATTATTATAACAATCTAGCTGTCAATATTTTTCACCCAGTTGGCAAAGCTTATGTGCCCTGATGTCAAGGATAGAGAGCTACATGGAAGACATTTTAAGTACTATTGGGTATAGAAAAAATTGATGCTGAATTTCATAACTAAGTGCTTTTTATTGTACTCTCACCGTTACCAAGTCCCCTCTTTGAGTTTAGCTCCTCTTATATCCTACCATAATCCTCTTTCTCTTCAGTTATTCTTACTACTTAGTTACTAAGACAGTCCACTTTAGACCAGCCATCCTCTAGAGACTTCTTATTGTAAGATGTGGATATGAAGTAGAGTGGGTAGATTCAGTCTATATGTGGGCAAGGGGCTGTGCTTCTTGAAACAACTGCTCTGAGAGTTACTTCAGATCTGCCCCCTTACTGCCATTACAGATTTTTTCTGCCTCAGGTTACTTTATTAACTAGCTTTATAAACTGTAATTCAGGAAGTTTATTCTCCATAATGTTAGAAACAACATGTAACACAAATCAACAAAGAAATCAGTATCTCTGAACTTTGGCAGTTCTAGTTTTGCAGGGAGATTTAAATTATTTGGTCTTTCTTTTTTTCTATTGTTGGAAAGGAGTAGGGCTGACAATTACTGGACACCTGCTATGAGCCAGGCACCAAGTTAAGCATTTTGTAGACATTATTTAAAATTTATCCCTCACAATTATTCTTTGCAGTAAGTATTATCATTTCACAGACAAGGAAAACAAAGTTTAGAGGGATTAAGCTCAGATTGCTAATTAGAGGTAAGGGGTAATATTAGAACCCAGGGATGCGTGAGATTGCAAAGCCTGCACTGTCTCCTCATACCAGACTGTGGCAGTGGTGTTTTGAAGCTCTATGAAATATTGCAGCTGAGTGGAAGGTCTGACTAAGAACCTCTAAGATTCTTCCAAACGTGATTATCATAGATTGGGTTCTCTGGAAGCAGATGTTAGGAAGTTTGGGATGCAAAATATTTATTAGGGTGAAAAAAAAGGAGAGGAAGCAGGATGGGGCAGAGGAAGTAGCCAAACGGCAATTCTAGTCCAATAACACTTTGGCCAACCCTGTGAGGAACTTTGGAGTAAACATTGCATCTGAGCATCCTGAAATGGGTTGAAATGAGCTGTCCTTTGTCCCCTGACCTTGCTTGGTCAAGCTGCTCCAGGAAGGGTGTGATCTCCTGCAAGGAGGCTTGAAAGCTCCAGGAAGGAACTGAACAAGAGCCAGCAAGTCCTTCCTTGAAAGTGGATCTGGACAGCATATCTGTGTCTATCTCTCTAGTAATTTCAGAGTTTCTATAATGGACCAGTAAATGGTTTCCTTTGTCATTGTTTTGATTGTATTATCCAGTGGAATAGGGGATATGTGATGGCGAATTTGGATAAAGAACTCAGGCTTGAATTCTTTACATATAGCCTTACTCATTTTCTTCTGAAAGAGTTGGAGAGTTTTACTCTGATTTTGTGTCCAAAGACCAATGACTCTTCCAACTATCCCTCCTGATGTCTATTTCTTTCCATTGCAAAGATCAAGTTGATCGAATTTATCTTTGTTTGGCATTACTTATATCTTCCACATTTTTCTGAATACTCAGTCCTCTTCTTGGCTGACTCAGTTCTCTGTATCTTTTATATTTACTGATCTCAACATTAGTCTATAGTTTTGTTCAGTCGACTTTCATTTCTACTACAAATTTTAGCCAATAAGAACATAAATTTTAAAATATCCTCCCTAACTACTTTTTATGTTATAATGGCCTATGTATTAAAAAAAAGCCTATCTATGTAGTTCTCTAGATATATTTCATCATAAATTTTTCTTCAGCCAGTATTATGACCATGTAATATGACATAGTCACTACAGATCATCCTATTGATAGCCTTTGTGAAATAAGGCAGGAGTCATACTTCAGTTCTTCAAGGTTCACCACTTGCTCCATCTGAAATATTGTTTTTAATTACCTTCTAGAATTTTTGTTACTGTAGCCCATCATCCTATTTATCTTTACTGACTTTGTGGTCAGTGTTTTCCTTGTCTAAAGCATCCACCAAGTTTACATAAAGTTTGTTATTTCGCTGACAATATTCTTCCAACGCTAATAATCTCAATGGCTGTCTTGATAATTCAACATTTTTTCTTAAGAGTATGTACCTTCTCCCATGTGTCTTCTTGGAATACGGTTATGGTGGGGGGATTGGCAACTTCCCCCCTCCTTCTGGCTCCATCATAGCTAAATTATGACTTATATGAATGTAATCATCCCAATCCATTCCCATGGTAACAAATCACCTTTAAGACTAATGTAGCACTATATGATTCTGGTAGGATTCAGGTAAACAAGGAAGGGAATTAAAACTTTTATATAGAATAATGGGAAAAAATGGATACCAAAGGTAGAATTGACTCTTGGTTAGTGGAGGAAAGTTTCATTTCTGTTTGACTTTAGACCAGGGTCTTATCAACCTCCATATTGGTGACATTTTAGGTCAGGTAATTTTTTGGTGGGAAAGGAGGCTGTCCTCTGCACTGTAGTATGTTTAGCAGCATCTCTGGTCTTTACCCATTAGATGCCAGCAGCACCACTCCCTTCACCTGTGACAACCAAAAATGTCTCAGCATTCTCAAATGTTGCCTGGGGAGCAAGATTGCCCCAGATTGGAAACCACTGGCATAGACTATACTTCTCAGGGGTGGTAGTTTGGGAGAGGTAAGAAGGAGGAGTTGTAGAGCGATTTGTAAAAGGAAGAATTTGTGGAAGGCAAGGGAAAGTCAAGTCTGAAGTAGGGGGCATTGTCCATAGAGAATTTCCTTTCTCACATAGGTTTAAGTCTTAAACTACCATTCCACTGGAAATTCAAGAGAAAGTTCAAGTGTACTAGAACTTTAATCTTTTCCTTCCCACACTGTAATTTTCTGAAATTTCCTTAACATTTTAATAAAGGTATTTGCATTTTACTGAACAGCTAGCACCAAGTCTTGGAGACAGTCCAATTCAAATATGAGAAGGGGCTCATGGGTTTTATTATGGTGGGGGTTCAACCCTACACCAGTCAGCTAGGGTCAAGGGAGGTTGCTCTTTGTATCATGTAAGTTTCTGTCGCAACCATGTGGCTGAGAATAAGGAGAAGCAGTTCCTAAAATAAGTATAATATTAAATTAAATTATTGGGTTCTTACTATATGCCAGGAACCATATTAATCATTTACTTGTATCATTTCATTTAACTCTTTTAAAAATTTATTTATTTATTTTTATACAGCAGGTTCTTATTAGTTATCTATTTTATACATATTAGTGTATATATGTCAATCCCAATCTCCCAATTCATCACACCAGCAACCCCCCACCTCCTGCCACTTTCCCCCCTTGGTGTCCATACATTTGTTCTCTACATCTGTGTCTCTATATCTGCCCTGCAAACCAGCTCATCTGTACCATTTTTCTAGCTTCCACATATATGCATTAATATACGATATTTGTTTTTCTCTTTCTGACTTACTTCACTCTGTATGAAAGTCTCTAGATCCATCCACGTCTCTAACAAATGACCCAATTTCGTTCCTTTTTATGGCTGAGTAATATTCCATTGTATATATGTACCACATCTTCTTTATCCATTCGTCTGTCGATGGGCATTTAGGTTTCTTCCATGACCTGGCTATTGTAAATAGTGCTGCAGTGAACGTTGGGGTGCATGTGTCTTTTTGAATTATGGTTTTCTCTGGGTATATGACCAGTAGTGGGATTGCTGGGCCATATGGTAATTCTATTTTTAGTTTTTTAAGGAACCTCCATACTATTCTCCATAGTGGCTGTATCAATTTACATTCCCACCAACAGTGCAAGAGGGTTCCCTTTTCTCCACGCCCTCTCCAGTATTTATTGTCTGTAGATTTTCTGATGATGCCCAATCTAACCAGTGTGAGGTGATACCTCATTGTAGTTTTGATTTGCATTTCTCTAATAACTAGTGAT
Organism: Balaenoptera ricei; assembly: GCF_028023285.1. Taxonomy (NCBI): domain Eukaryota; kingdom Metazoa; phylum Chordata; class Mammalia; order Artiodactyla; family Balaenopteridae; genus Balaenoptera; species Balaenoptera ricei. The sequence goes on along the minus strand of NC_082643.1, from coordinate 43,567,749 downwards.
GCTGAGCAACTTTTCATGTGCCTCTTGGCCATCTGTATGTCTTCTTTGGAGAAATATCTATTTAGGTCTTCTGCCCACTTATTTATTTTTAATAAATTTATTTATTTATTTATTTTTGGCTGCATTGGGTCTTCGTTGTTGTGTGCAGGTTTTCTCTAGTTGTGGCAAGTGGGGGCTACTCTTCATTGCAGTTGCACAGGCTTCTCAATGCAATGGCTTCTCTTGTTGTGGAGCACAGGCTCTAAGTGTGCACAGGCTCTAAGGCTCTTCAGTAGCTGCAGCACACAGGCTCAGTAGTTGTGGCTTGCGGGCTCTAGAATGCAGGCTCACTGGTTGTGGAACACGGGTTTAGTTCCTCCACGGCATATGGGATCTTCATGGACCAGGTATTGAACCAGTGTCCCCTGCATTGGCAGGTGGATTCTTAACCACTGTGCCACCAGGGAAGCCCCTGCCCGTTTTTTGATTGGGTTGTTTTTGTTTTTAATATTGAGCTGCATGAGCTGTTTATATATTTTGGAGACTAGTCCTTTGTCCGTTGATTCATTGGCAAATATTTTCTCCCATTCTGAGGGTTGTCTTTTTGTCTTGTTTATAGTTTCCTTTGCTGTGCAAAAGCTTTTAAGTTCATTGGGTCCCATTTGTTTATTTTTGCTTTTCTTTCCATTACTCTAGGAGGTGGCTCAAAAAGGTTCTTACTGTGATTTATGTCAAAGAGTGTTCTTCCTATGTTTTCCTCTAAGAGTTTTATAGTGTCCGGTCTTATATTTAGGTCTCTAATCTATTTTGAATTTATTTTCATGTATGGTGTTAGGGAGTGTTCTAATTTCATTCTTTTACATTTAGTTGTCTAGTTTTCCCAGCACCACTTATTGAAGAGACTGTCTTTTCTCCATTGTATATCCTTGCCTCCTTTGTCATACATAGATTAGTTGACCATAGGTGTGTGAGTTTATCTCTGAGCTTTCTCTCCTGTTCCATTGATCTATATTTCTGTTTTTGTGCCAGTACCATATTGTCTTCATTACTGTAGCTTTGTAGTTTAGTCTGAAGTCAGGGAGTCTGATTCCTTCAGCTCTGTTTTTTTCCCCTCAAGATTGTTTGGCTATTTGGGGTCTTTTGTGTCTTGATACAAATTTTAAGATTTTTTGTTCTAGTTCTGTAAAAAATGCCATTGGTAATTTGATAGGGATTGCAATAAATCTGTAGATTGCTTTGGGTAGTATAGTCATTTTCACAACATTGAGTCTTCCAAACCAAGAACATTGTATATCTCTCCCTCTGTTTGTGTCATCTTTGATTACTTTCATCAGAGTCTTATAGTTTTCTGAGTACAGGTCTTTTACCTCCTTAGGTAGGTTTAATCCTAGGTATTTTATTCTTTTGTTGCAGTGGTGAATGGGATTGTTTCCTTAACTTCTCTTTCTGATCTTTCATTGTTAGTGTATAGGAATGCAAGAGATTTCTGTGCATTAATTTTGTATCCTGTAACTTTACCAAATTCATTGATTAGCTCTAGTAGTTTTCTGGTGGCTTTCTATTTAGGATTTCTTAAATCCTAAATAGATTTAGGATTCTCTATGTATAGTGTCATGTCATCTGCAAACAATGACAGCTTTAATTCTTCTTTTCCAATTTGTATTCCTTTTATTTCCTTTTCTTCTCTGATTGCCATGGCTAAGACTTCCAGAACTATGTTGAATAACAGTGGCAAGAGTGGACATCCTTGTCTTGTTCCTGATCTTAGAGAAAATGCTTTCAGTTTTTCACCATTGAGAATGATGTTTTCTGTGGGTTCGTTGTATATGGCCTCTATTATGTTGAGGTAGGTTCCCTCTATGCCCACTTTCTGGAGAGTTTTTATCATAAATGGGTGTTGAATTTTGTCAAAAGCTTTTTCTGCATCAATTGAGATGATCATATGGTTTTTATTCTTCCATTTGTTCATATGGTGTATCACATTGATTGATGTGTGTATATTGAAGAATCCCTGTATCCCTGGGATAAATTCCACTTGATCATGGTGTATGATCCTTTTAATGTGTTGTTGCATTCTATTTGCTAGTATTTTGCTGAGGATTTTTGCATCTATATTCATCAGTGATATTAGTCTCTAATTTTCTTTTTTTGTAGTATCTTTGTCTGGTTTTGGTATCAGGGTGATTGTGGCTTCGTAGGATGAATTTGGGAGTGTTCCTTCCTCTGCAATTTTTTGGAAGAGTTTGAGAAGGATAGGTGTTAGTTCTTCTCTAAATGTTTGATAGAATTCACCTGTGAAGCCATCTGGTCCTAGACTTTTGTTTTTTGGAAAATTTTTAATCACAGTTTCTAGTTAATTACTTGTGATTAGTCTGTTCATATTTTCTACTTCTTCCTGGTTCAGTCTTGGAAGGTTATACCTTTCAAAGAATGTGTCCATTTCTTCCAGGTTGTCCATTTTATTGCCATAGAGTTGCTTGTAGTAGTCTCTTAGGATGCTTTGTATTTCTGCGGTGTCTGTTGTAACTTCTCCTTTTCCATTTCTAATTTTATTGATTTGAGTCCTCTCCCTCTTTTTCTTGATGAGTCTGCCTAAAGGTTTATCATTTTTGTTTATCTTCTCAAAGAACCAGCTTTTAGTTTTATTGATCTTTGCTATTTTTTTCTATTTCATTTATTTTTGCTTTGATTTTTATTATTTCTTTCCTTCTACTAACTTTGGGTTTTGTTTGTTCTTCTTTCTCTAGTTCCTATTGGTGTAAGTTTAGATTGTTTATTTGAGATTTTTCTTGTTTCTTGAGGTAGGCTTGTATCGCTATAAACTTCCATCTTAGAACTGGTTTTGATGCATCCCATAGGTTTTGGATCATCGTGTTTTCATTGTCATTTTTCTCTAGGTATTTTTTGATGTCCTTTTTGATTTCTTCAGTGATCTCTTGGTTATTTAGTAATTTTTTTTTAGGCTCCATGTGTTTGTGTTTTTTACGTTTTTTTCCCTGTAATTGATTTCTAATCTCATAGTTTTGTGGTCGCAAAAGATGCTTGATATGATTTCAATTTTCTTAAGTTTACCGAGGCTTGACTTATGGCCCCAGATGTGATCTATCCTGAAGAATGTTCTGTGTGCACTTGAGAAGAAAGTCTAATCTGCTGTTTTTGGGTGGAGTGTCCTATAAATATCAATTAAATCTATCTGGTCTATTGTGTCATTTAAAGCTTTTGCTTCCTTATTAATTTTTGTCTGGATGATCTGTCTATTGGTGTAAGTGAGGTGTTAAAGCCCCCCACTATTATTGTGTTACTGTCGATTTCCTCTTTTATAGATGTTAGCATTTGCCTTATGTATTGAGGTGCTCCTATGTTGGGTGCATATATATTTATAATTGTTATATCTTCTTCTTGGATCGATCCCTTGATCATTATGTAGTGTCTTTCCTGGTCTTTTGTAACATTCTTTATTTTAAAGTCTATTTTATCTGGTATGAGTATTGCTACTCCAGCTTTCTTTTGATTTCCATTTACATGGAGTATCTTTTTCCATCCCCTCATTTTCAGTTTGTATGTGTCCCTAGGTCTGAAGTGGGTCTCTTGTAAACAGCATATATATGGGTCTTGTTTTTGCATCTGTTCAGCAAGCCTGTAACTTTTGGTTGGAGCATTTAATCAATTCACATTTAAGGTAATTATCGATATGTATGTTCTTATTACAATTTTCCTAATTTTGTTGGGTTTGTTTTTGTGGGTCCTTTTCCTCTCTTGTGTTTCCCACTTAAAACAGTGCCTTTAGCATTTGTTGTAAAGCTGGTTTGCTGGTACCGAATTCTCTTAACTTTTTCTTGTCTGTAAAGCTTTTGATTTCTCCATTGAGTCTGAATGAGATCCTTGCTGGGTAGAGTAATCTTGGTTGTAGGTTCTTCCCTTTCATCACTTTAAATATATCGTGCCACTCCCTTCTGGCTTGTAGAGTTTCTGCTGAGAATCAGCTGTTAACCTTATGAGAGTTCTCTTGTATGTTATTTGTCATTTTTCCCTTGTCGCTTTTAAGAATTTTTCTTTGTCTTTAATTTTTGTCAATTTGATTACTATGTGTCTCAGCGTGTTTCTCCTTCGGTTTATCGTGCCTGGGACTCTCTGCACTTCCTGGACTTAGGTGGTTATTTCCTTTCCTATGTTAGGGAAGTTTTCAACTATAATCTCTTCCAATATTTTCTCAGGTCCTTTCTCTCTCTCTCCTTCTTCTGGAACACCTATAATGCGAATGGTGCTGCATTTAATGTTGTCCCAGAAATCTCTTAGGCTGTCTTCCTTTCTTTTCATTCTTTTTTCTTTATTCTGTTCCGTGGCAGTGATTTCCACCATTCGGTCTTCCAGGTCACTTATCTGTTCTTCTGCCTCAGTTATTCTGCTGTTTATTCCTCCTAGTGTATTTTTCATTTCAGTTATTGTATTCATCTCTGTTTGTTTGTTCTTTAATTCTTTTCAGTGTGTGTTCTTTAATTCTTCTAGGACTTTGTTAAACATTTCTTGCATCTTCTTGATCTTTGCCTCCATTCTTTTTCCAAGGTCCTGTGTCATCTTCACTATCATTATTCTGAATTCTTTTTCTGGAAAGTTGCCTATCTCTACTTCATTTTGTTGTTTTTCTGGGTTTTTATCTTATCCCTTCATCTGGTACATAGTCCTCTGCCTTTTCACTTTGTCTATCTTTATGGGAATGTGGTTTGCATTCCATAGGCTACAGGATTGTAGGTCTTCTTGCTTCTCTCATTTAATTCTTAACTATGTTATGAGGAAGGTAGTGTTTTTAACTCTTTAAATTTATATAGAGAATATAGAGGCTAAGAGATAGTAGACACTTTTGTTAGTTAGGAAAGATATGATAGAAATTATATTTGACGCCAGGCAACTTGGTTTTAGAGACCATAATCTTCCCCACTGGACTAGACTCCTTTCCAGAAGGCAATGCGGTGGTGCTTGGCAGAATATCCTGTAAGTGTTCATTACACTCATAAACCGCTAATCCTGGGTTATATTAGGATAAGAAGTCCAGCATTATTTCAAACACAATAATAAATTCCAATGAGGTAAAATTATTGAACAGTTGTCCTCCTTAATTATTCATGAACATCACATGCATGTATTTGATATGATATCTTTTATTAAAAAGCTAAATACAAATATAGAGTTTTGGTTATGTATACATATCTTGTTGAAAATAGCATCTTAATGTTATAATGGAAACTTCAACTTACTAATAACAAAAAGAAAGAGGAAAATCTGGAGAGAGAGAGGGTGAAAACAGGGAAAGCTTCTGGCCCCTTTGTTGGTCTTCAGTGTGTTTCCCTTCTCCCCATCATACTCTTTTGATGTAAAAAAAAAATCACATAACTTGCCTTGTAAGAACAGAATATAGTCCCAATCAATTGGCTTTCAACCATGGTACTTTAAGATCCCCTAGCAATTGATATTCCTATTTCAGATACTGACATTTTCTCCCACCATATAACATTCCTTGAGATGTTAAACCTACTTGTACCTTTCATATATATTTCTAGTCTTAGAGCTAATACAAAGGCTGCTGGTCACTTCTCTCTCCTTCCTTGCTCCATATTCTGTCATCAATCATCTGCCTTCAAAATTTGATCTTAGACTATGGTCCACAAATCCTTGTTTTCCAGTGTCCTGATGAGAGGTTAAGTCAACACCTGAGAGCTGAGATCATGGTGGGGATTGAATTTAAGCAGTGGGAATGGGACTGTAGACTTGGGAAATGTAGAAATGTTGTCAAACAGCTGAAGTGGAAAAAGCACTATGGAGGAAATAAGAGAAGAATAAGATGAGAAACAGAGAGGCCAGGGAACAAAGATGTGGGCCCAGTCATCATAGTTTCTGATTTTGAGGAGTCAAGGGACAAAGATTTTATGGTACTACAAGCAGTTTGGAAATGACTGATTATGGCTATAAAGTTAACTAAGGAAGCAGATAAAGCCATGAAGGGAATGGGAGATTGGGAGAAATGGTATGGTGTGTGGCAATATAAAAGATGGAAAATCAGGATATTGAGGTCAGCAGGAGGGTATTCCAAGTATGAGATATTGGAAGTAGAACAAAATTATCCCCATGTCTCACCCCTGCTGAGATGGTGGGAAGCCCTAATTCTTACAAGAGGAGAAGAACTAGCTGAAAGTTATGATTTGGGTGGTTAGACCCATTTCCCAGTATTCAGTGTTGCTCTTGTCTTTTTCCTTAGAGGTTCAATGAGAAAAATTATCCTTAATTGGTTATTTGAGGTTTCATTTCCAGGCCCATCATCCATTTCCCTCTTGTACACTGAAACAATATACAGTGTGATAATTTTGTAGTTGAATTTCCAAGTTTAAGTTCTGTTTCCTTTATTAATAGATACCCTTAGCAATTTACATGAAAATTTTGAGCCTCAGTTTCTTCATATGTAAAAAGGATAAGGCATTAACTTCCTTGCAGAAAAGTTCTAAAGATAAAATAATATATATATATATTTTAAAAATTAATTAATTTATTTAATTTTGGCTGTGTTGGGTCTTCATTTCTGTGCGAGGGCTTTCTCTAGTTGTGGCAAGTGGGGGCCACTCCTCATCGCGGTGCGTGGGCCTCTGTCTATCGCGACCTCTCTTGTTGCGGAGCACAGGCTCCAGATGCGCAGGCTCAGTAGTTGTGGCTCACGGGCCTAGTTGTTCCGTGGCATGTGGGATCTTCCCAGACCAGGGCTTGAACCCGTGTCCCCTGCATTGGCAGGCAGATTCTCAACCACTGCGCCACCAGGGAAGCCCAAAAATAATATTTTTGAAAACCATTTTGTATATTGAGAAAAGTTATTATTGATTTCCTTTAATATGTCAATTTCTCTTTAAGATGGGATTGGCTGACATTGCAGAGTTGTCTTTCTTATTCCCCTCTATGTACTCAGTGCCAAATATACTGACTGAACCATAATGAGTGGCAAACATTTGTGGAATAAATGTATGACTTGATTAATAAATGAAATTTACAATAAAACTATTTGATACATAATTGAATATGGCATTGAGGCAGGCTATCTTGGATCTAACCCAAGGAACTTTAGTAATTTTTAAAGTACAAAAAGGATTTTTAGTTTAAGATATACTGGTCTTTTAGGCAAAAATCTGTAGGAAAATGTTAAAGTAAAACTTTTGAGTGCTATCAAAAATTTAAAATCCTTACATGAAAGGCCCTGTAAATTGTTTACTTAAGTTTTATGTAACTTACAGCTTCTTTTCCTTATAGGGGATCATTCATTATTATGGGCCAATCTGGTGACATCACGATATCTGGCTGTTATACTAAATTGGCTGTAGGAGTTTTTAATTTTTCTGGCTACTTCTTAGTGTCATTTCCTGTGAATTAATTTAGCTTTGCTATTAACAAAGATTTCAGCCTGTCGGTGCAATCTTGCCCATTAAAGACAATAACCCTGGCACGCTCTGAGGTACTATGCTCAGTTCTCCTTTGAGACAACTCTCCTTATATCTTTTGACATATTACTAATTTACAGAATCATTTATTGTCCAAAGGTATTGATTTATTGGGCTTCTTAAGATTTCTATGGTCAATTCTAACCACAACGATTTTGCTTTTAGCAAAAGGAAGATTTGGTGCAAAGAGTTGAAATATAGATGGTGGCAATCTAAGCTGAAGTTATGCTATTTTTTAAAATAGAAGAACAGACTATATGCAATCTTACAGGAATGTTTTAATATTTAATATACAAGATCTGTAATTTTTCATTGGTAATTGAAGCTAAATCTGAAGCATTAAAAAATTAACCACAGCAAACCTAATTTTCCAAATGAAAGATGATGTCTACAGTTGAGTAGAACTTTCTGTTGATTAATGCAATAATGGGAATGGGAGTTGGGGAAAGTTCCCTGAATTTTAATATATTTTCAAATGAGGTTTTGCGTTGCCTAAAATCTGTAATAGTTAGTTTATTGAGCTATGGGCTCATGGAATAAAGAAATTGGATTTAAATGATGAGCTAGTAAGTCTGCTACTTGATTCTATTATAGATAAAGAATTTATACATTATATTTTCCTTTAATACTATGTAGAGATTGCTGTGTAGTGGTTAGAATCATGGACTTTAGAGCTAGCCCACCTTTGTTCAAGTCGTGCTAACTATCTACAATGGAGATGATAATAATAACAGTATTTATCCCATAGGATGTTGTGAGGATTAAATTTATTAATAAATTCAAAACACTTAGTGTCTGGCACAAAATAAGAGCAAAAAATTTGTTATCTATTGTTATTTTGTTCATGTGGTATCTGAATTAAACATATGCAGGGCTGGTTTTCTTTTGACCATTTTAGCGTTCTGCCTGTTCTGTGGATTGGAATGACCATGTGTCATTTACTCAATTTCATTGTTAGGTTGACCAAGAACATGCTTTCTGTCACTGAATTCATAATATTGATAGAACCAGATTTGCAAGTAGCTATTACCTTACAACTCACTTCTAAAGTCTTATTTTCTAGATAGCTTGTTTCTTAGTTGTAGATACTACAGAAACCCATCTTGCATGGTACCAGGGTCATAGGTAACCCTAGTAGCCATAGGTAACATTGATGGAGACTATTTTTAAATGTTGTAAAGAAAGAAAAGTCTTTTTGAAGCCCAAGATAAGTCAGTCAGATAAAGATTTTAGAAACTGGGGAGTACCAAACAATGTTTAAACATGGCTAGGTTATTCCAACAAAGAAATATTAGTTGCAGTGAATATTTACTGAACTCAGTGGTTGAGAGAGCTTAAACTCTTAACACAATGCCTGGCACATAATAGCCACTCTATACATTTTTGGTATTAATACGGCATGCTCTGGGCTAAGTATTTTATATGTATTTTCTCATATGACTTTGTGATGAAGTAAACTGTTTTCTCCTTTTACAAATGTGGAAACTGAGGCCTAGAGAGGTTAAATAACTTGCCCAAAATCCTGTATGAGTAAGTGGAAGAACACAGACTTTAATGCAGGCCTGACTCTGAAACCCAAACTCTTATTTATATGCAGTATTGCTTCTCAATGCTTTGCAACAGTTTGGGGGAGAGCTGTAGTCGGCTTGGTAATTGCAGACTAAGCAGTAATACACATGTAGAGACCTCGTTAAAAACAGTGATGTTGTAAGTGCTTTGTTATGACTCTGGCAAGTTTCTTAGCCTTTCCTAACTTCAGTCTTCTCACTAATAAAATAGATATAATAATGTGTACCACATAGGATTATTGTGAGGATTAAATGAGGAAACATATATAAAACATACAACATATAGCAAACCCTCAACTGATATTTTTTTCCCTCCTCTTTCTCTTCTTGTACTAGGCACTGGCCGTCTATTGCATGAACTATTGATAAAATGTCTGCTGGATTCTATCTTCCAATTGGCAAGTTACTGTTAAATCATTTTAGTGATATGATGAGGGGGGGAGAGACAGAGAGGGAGAGAGGATAGATAGGTAGATGACATTACAGTGGTGGGAAATTCAAATAAGAGACTCACTCAGTAAGGGCTACTCTAATCACAGTCCTGAAAGGACTGTACCCCATTTCCCCACCATTCAACCAGATGAGGATCCATTTGGGTAACTGACAAATCTCTAGAGGTTCCATAGCTTTAGTTACAGAGCCTTGGCTATAGGAGGCATCCAGTACATATTTGTTGCTTCATTGATTCAAAGAAGAGGAAAGGAACAAGTTATTGGCTGTCTTGAATTCATGTAAAAAATCAATTTTTCAATTTTAATAATCCAGTTGAGGGAGGTCATTTCTTTTTATATCACCTGTAATTTTCTAGCACATTGATCTTTGTTTAGACTGATCAGAACATGTAGGCAGTGAATAGTTAAAGCAACCATCTGGAGTCTGAGAATCTATTTAAGGTTAATTAAAAAACTTGAATTTAAATGGGAGCTTCAAGATGGCGGAGGAGTAAGACGTGGAGATCACCTTCCTCTCCACGAATACATCAAAAATACATCTACATAAGTAACAGCTCCTATAGAACACCTACTGAATACTGACAGAAGACCTCAGACTTCCCAAAAGTCAAGAAACTCCCCACATACCTGGGTAGTGCAAAAGAAAAAACAGAGACAAAAGAATAGGGATGGGACCAGCACCTCTGGGAGGGAGCTGTGAAGGAGGAAAGGTTTCCACACACTAGGAAGCCCCTTCACTGGCAGAGACGGCAAGTGGGCAGGTGGGGAGGGAACTTCAGAGCCAGGAGGAGAGCTCAGCAACAGGGGTGCAGAGGGCAAAGTGAAGAGATTCCTGCACAGAGGATCAGTGCCAACCAGCACTCACCAGCCTGAGAAGCTTGTCTGCTCACCCGCTGGGGTGGGAGGGGGATGGGAGCTGAGGCTCGGGCTTCAGAGGTCAGATCCCAGGAAGAGGATGGGGGTTGGCTGCATGAACGCAGCCTGAAGGGGACTAGTGCACCACAGCTAGCCGGGAGGGAGTCTGGGGAAAAGTCTGGACCTGCCTAAGGGGAAAGAGACCATTGTTTTGGGGTGCGCAAGGAGAGGGGCTTCAGAGCACCACCTAAACGAGCTCCAGAGATGGGCGTGAACCTCGGCTATCGGCACGGACCCCAGAGATGGGCATAAAACACTAAGGCTGCTGCTGTAGCCACCAAGAAGCCTGTGTGCAAGCACAGGTCATTATCCACACGTCCCCTCCTGAGATCTTGTGCAGCCCGCCACTGCCAGGGTCCAGTGATCCAAGGACAACTTCCTTGGGAGAACACACGGTGCACCTCAGGCTGGTGCAATGTCACGCTGGCCTCCGCTGTTGCAGGCTGGCCCTGAATTCCATACCACTCCCTCCCCCTGGCCTGAGTGAGCCAGAGCCCCCTAATCAGCTGCTCCTTTAACCTCGTCCTGTCTGGGTGGGGAGCAGATGCCCTCAGGTGACCTACATGCAGAGGAGGGGCCAAATCCAAAGCTGAACCCCAGGAGCTGTGGGAACAAAGAAGAGAAAGGAAAATCTCTCCATGCAGCCTCAGGAGCAGTGGATTAAATCTCCACAATCAAATTGATGTACCCTGCATCTGTGGAATACCTGAATAGACAATGAATCATCATAAAATTGAGGCAGTGGACTTTGGGAGCAACTGTAGACTTGGGGTTTGCTTTCTGCATCTAATTTATTTCTGGTTTTATGTTTATCTTGGTTTAGTATTTAGGGCTTATTATCATTGGTAGATTTGTTTATTGATTTGGTTGCTCTCTTCCTTTTTCTTTTATATATATATTTTTCCCTTTTCTCCTTTTGTGAGTGTGTATGTGTATGCTTCTTTGTGTGATTATGTCTGTATAGCTTTGCCTTTACCATTTGTCCTAGGGTTCTGTCTGTCCTTTTTTTTTTTCTTTTAGTAAAGTTTTTAGTGCTTGTTATCATGGGTGGATTTGTTTTTTAGCTTGTTTGCTCTCTTTTTTCTTTCTTTCTCTCTTTTTTTATATTATTTTTTAATTTTTTTATTTTTAATAATATATTTTTTATTTTTTATTTTAATAACTTTATTTTACTTTATTTCATTTTTCTTTCTTTCTTTCTTTTTTTCTCCATTTTCTTCTAGGCTGTGGGGCTGGGTGTCAGGCTGGAGCCTCAGAGGTGGGAGAGCTGAGTTCAGGACATTGATCTAGAGGCCTCCCGGCCCCATGTAATATCAAATGGTGAAAGCTCTCTCACAGATCTCCATCTCAACGTGAAGACCTAGCTCGACTCAATGACCAGCAAGCTACAGTGGTGGACAATCTATGCCAAACAACTAGCAAGACAGGAAAACAACCCGACTTATTAGCAGAGAGCCAGCCTAAAATCATAATAAGTTCACAGACACCACAAAACACACCACCAGATGCAGTCCTGCCCACCAGAAAGACCAGATCCAGCCTCATCCACCAGAACAAAGGCACCAGTCCCCTCCACCAGGAAGCCTACACAACCCACTGAACCAACTTTAGCCACTGGGGGCAGACCCGAAAAACAAAGGGAACTATGAACCTGCAGCCTTCAAAAAGGAGACCCTAAACACAGTAAGTTAAGCCAAATGAGAAGACAGAGAAACATACAGCAGATGAAGGAACAAGGTAAAAATCCACCAGACCAAACAAATGAATAGGAAATAGGCAGCCTACCTGAAAAAGAATTCAGAGTAATGATAGTAAAGATGATACCAAATCTTGGAAGTAGAATGGAGAAAATACAAGAAACATTTAACAAGGACCTAGAAGAATTAAAGCAAACAAATTCTCTAAAAATTCTCTAGAAGGGATCAATAGCAGAATAACTGAAGCAGATGAACAGATAAGCGACCTGGAAGATAAAATAGTGGAAATAACTACAACAGAACAGAATAAAGAAAAAAGAATGAAAAGAATTGAGAACAGTCTCAGAGACTTCTGGGACAACATGAAATGCACCAACATTCGAATTATAGCGGTCCCAGAAGAAGAAGAGAAAAAAAAAGGGACTGAGAAAATATTTGAAGAGATTATAGTTGAAAACTTCCCTAATATGGGAAAGGAAACAGTCAATCAAGTCCAGGAAGTGCAGAGTCCCATACAGGAAAAATCCAAGGAGAAACATGCCAAGACACCTATTAATCAAACTATCAAAAATTAAATTCAAAGAAAATGTATTGAAAGTAGCAAGGGAAGAGCAGTAAAAAACATACAAGGGAATACCCATAAAGTTAACAGATGATCTTTCAGCAGAAACTCTGCAAGCCAGAAGACAGTGGCAGGACATATTTTAAGTGATGAAAGGGAAAAACCTACAACCAAGATTACTCTACCCAGCACGGATCTCATTCAGATTTGCCAGAGAAATTAAAATATTTACAGACAAGCAAAAGCTAAGAGAATTCAGCACCACCAAACCGGCTTTACAACAAATGTTAAAGGAACTTCTCTAAGGAGGAAACATAAGAGAAGGAAAGCACCTACAATAACAAACCCAAAACAATTAAAACAAGGGTAATAGGAACACACATATCAATAACTACCTTAAATGTAAATGGATTAGCTGCTCCACTAAAAGGCATAGACTGGCTGAATGGATACAAAAACAAGACCCGTATTTATGCTGTCTACAAGAGACCCACTTCAGACCTAGGGACGCATACAGACTGAAAGTGAGGGGACGGAAAAAGATATTCCATACAAATGGAAATCAAAGGAAAGCTGGAGTAGCAATTCTCATATCAGACAAAATTGACTTTAAAATAAAGACTATTACAAGAGACAAAGAAGGACACTTCCTCATGATCAAGGGATCAATCCAAGAGAAAGATATAACAATTATAAATATTTATGTACCCAACATAGGAGCACCTCAATACATAAGGCAAATGCTATCAGCCACAAAAGGGAAAATTGACAGTAACACAACAGTACTAGGGGACTTTAAGACACCACCTTCACCAATGGACAGATCATGCAAAATGAAAATACATAAGGAAACACAAGCTTTAAATGATACATTAAACAGGATGTACTTAATTGATATTTATAGGACATTCCATGCAAAAACAACAGAATACACTTTCTTCTCAAGCTCTCATGGAACATTCTCCAGGATAGATCATATCTTGGGTCACAAATCAAGCCTTGGTAAATTTAAGAAAATTGAAATCGTATCAAGTATCTTTTCTGACCACAATGCTCTGAGACTAGATATCAATTACAGGAAAAAAATATGAGGAAAATACAAACACATGGAAGCTAAACAATACACTACTAAATACCAAGAGATCACTGAAGAAATCAAAGAGGAAATCAAAAAATACCTAAAAACAAATGACAATGAAAACATGACAATCCAAAATCTATGGGCTGCAGCAAAATCAGTTCTATGAGGGAAGTTTAGAGCAATACAATCTTACCTCAAGAAACAAGAAACATCTCAAATAAACAACCTAAACTTACACCTAAAGCAATTAGAGAAAGAAGAACAACAAAACCCCAAAGTTAGCAGAAGGAAAGAATTCATAAAGATCAGATCAGAAATAAACGAAAAAGAAATGAAGGAAACGATAGCAAAGATCAATAAAACTAAAAGCTGGTTCTTTGAGAAGATAAACAAAATTGATAAACCACTAGCCAGACTCATCAAGAAAAAAAGGGAGAAGACACAAGTCAATAGAATTAGAAATGAAAAAGGAGAAGTAACAACTGACACTGCAGAAATACAAAGGATCATGAGAGATTACTACAAGCAACTATATGCCAAGAAAATGGACAACCTGGAAGAAATGGACAAATTCTTAGAAAAGTGCAACCTCCCGAGACTGAACTAGGAAGAAATAGAAAATATAAATAGACCAATCACAAGCACTGAAATTGAAACTGTGATTAAAATCTTCCAACAAGGGCTTCCCTGGTGGCGCAGTGGTTGAGAATCTGCCTGCCAATGCAGGGGACACGGGTTCGAGCCCTGGTCTGGGAGGATCCCACATGCCGCGGAGCAACTAGGCCCGTGAGCCACAACTACTGAGCCTGCGCGTCTGGAGCCTGTGCTCCGCAACAAGAGAGGTCGCGATAGTGAGAGGCCCGCGCACCGCGATGAAGAGTGGCCCCCGCTTGCCGCAACTAGAGAAAGCCCTAGCACAGAAACGAAGACCCAACATAGTAATCAATCAATCAATAAATCTTTAAAAAAAAAAAAAAAAAAACTTCCAACAAACAGAAGCCCAGGACCAGATGGATTCACAGGTGAATTCTATCAAACATTTAGAGAAGAGCTAACACCTATCCTTCTCAAACTCTTCCAAAATATAGCAGAGGGAGGAACACTCCCAAACTCATTCTATGAAGCCACCATCACCCTGATACCAAAACCAGACAAAGATGTCACACACAAAAAAACTACAGACCAACATCACTGATGAACATAGATGCAAAAATCCTCAACAAAATACTAGGAAACAGAATCCAACAGCACATTAAAAGGATCATACACCATGATCAGTGGGGTTTACCCCAGGAATGCAAGGATTTTTCAGTATAAGCAAATCAATCAATGTGATACACCATATTAACAAATTGAAGGAGAAAAACCATATGATAATCTCAATAGATGCAGAAAAAGCTTCTGAAAAAATTCAACACTGATTTATGTTAAAACCTCTCTAGAAAGTGGGCATGGAGGGAACTTACCTCAACATAATAAAGGCCATATATGACAAACCCACAGCCAACATCATCCTCAATGGTCAAAAACTGAAACCATTTCCACTAATATCAGGAAGAAGGCAAGGTTGCCCACTCTCACCACTATTATTCAGCATAGTTTTGGAAGTTGTAGCTACAGCAATCAGAGAATAAAAAGAAATAAAAGGAATCCAAATCAGAAAAGAAGAAGTAAAACTGTCACTGTTTGCAGATGACATGATACTATACCTAGAGAATCCCAAAGATGCTACCAGAAAACTACTAGAGCTAATCAATGAATTTGGCAAAGTAGCAGGACATAAAATGAATGCACAGAAATCTCTTGCATTCCTATACACTAATGATGTAAAATCTGAAAGAGAAATTAAGGAAACACTCCCATTTACCATTGCAACAAAAAGAATAAAATACCTAGGAATAAACCTACCTAAGGAGACAAAAGACCTGTCTGCAGAAAATTATAAGACACTGATGAAAGAAATTAAAGATGATACAAACAGATGGAGAGATATAGTACGTTCTTGGATTGGCAGAATCAACATTGTGAAAATGACTCTACTACCCCAAGCAATCTACAGATTCAATGCGATCCCTATCAAACAACGAATGGCATTTTTCACAGAACTAGAACAAAAAATTTCACAATTTGTATGGAAACACAAAAGACCCTGAATAGCCAAACAATCTTGAGGGGAAAAAAACAGAGCTGGAGGAATCAGGCTCCCTGACTTCAGACTATACTACAAAGCTACAGTAATCAAGACAGTATGGTACTGGCACAAAAACAGAAATATAGGTCCATGAAACAGGATAGAGAGCCCAGGGATAAACCCACACACATATGCTCACCTTATCTTTGATAAAGGAGGCAAGAATATACAATGGAGAAAAGACAGCCTCTTCAATAAGTGGTGCTGGGAAAACTGGACAGCTCCATGTAAAAGAATGAAATTAGAACACTTCCTAACACCCTACACAAAAATAAACTCAAAATGGATTAGAGACCTAAATGTTAGGCCGGACACTATAAAACTCTTAGAGGAAAACATAGGCAGGACACTCTGTGATATAAATCACAGCAAGATCCTTTTTGACCCACCTGCTAGAGAAATGGAAATAAAAACAAAAATAAACAAATGGGACCTAATGAAATTTAAAAGCTTTTGCACAGCAAAGGAAACCATAAACAAGATGAGAAGACAACCCTCAGAATGGGAGAAAACATTTGCAAATGAAGCAGCTGACAAAGGATTAATCTCCAAATTATGCAAACAGCTTATGCAGCTCAATATCAATAAAGAAGCATCCCAATCCAAAAATGGGCAGAAGACCTAAATAGACATTTCTCCAAAGAAGGTATACAGATTGCCAGGAAACACATGAAAGGATGCTCAACATCACTTATCATTAGAGAAATGCAAATTAAAACTACAATGAAGTATCACCTCACACCAGCCATCATCAAAAAATCTACATACAATAGATGCTGGAGTGGGTGTGGAGAAAAGGGAACCCTCTTGAACTGCTGGTGGGAATGTAAATTGATACAGCCACTATGGAGAACATTATGGAGATTCCTTAAAAATTTAAAAATAGAACTACCATGTGACCCAGCAATCCCACTACTGGGCATATACCCTGAGAAAACCATAATTCAAAGAGTCATGTACCACAATGTTCATTGCAGCTCTATTTACAATAGCCAGGACATGGAAGCAATCTAAGTGTCCATAAATAGATGAATGGATAAAGAAGATGTGGCACATATATACAATGGAATATTACTCAGCCATAAAAAGAAACGAAATTGAGTTATTTTTAGTGAGGTGCGTGGACCTAGAGACCGTCATACAGAGTGAAGTAAGTCAGAAAGAGAAAACAATACCATATGCTAACATGTATATATGGAATCTAAATATATATATATATATATATATATATATATTCTGAAGAACCTAGGGGCAGGAGAGGAATAACGACCCAGACATAGAGAATGGACTTGAGGAAAAGGGGAAGGGGAAGGGGAAGCTGGGACAAAGTGAGAGAGTGGCATGGACATATATACACTACCAAATGTAAAATGGATAGCTAGTGGGAAGCAGCCACATAGCACAGGGAGATCAGCTCGGTGCTCTGTGACCACCTAGAGGGGTGGGATAGGGAGGGTGGGAGGGAGGGAGACGCAAGAGGGAGGAGATATGAAGATATATGTTTATGTATAGCTGATTCACTTTGTTATACAGCAGAAACTAACATACCATTGTAAAGCAATTATACTCCAATAAAGATATTAAAAAATAAAATAGAATAAAATAAAAATTTGAATTTAAATTATAAAAGACTAGATCTGGGCATCATAAAGGAATTTTTTTCATCAGTACCTGTTGCTTGATTTCTTAAATGTACCAAATACCTTAAAATTTTCTACGCAAGTGGTAAATTTCAGGTAGATATTTAAAAAAAAATTCTCAGCAGATTCGCTATTGGCAATACAGCAGAAACCATTTTATCATCTATTTAAAACGTTAATATTTTGCGTAGTGATGAAAATTGAAATTGATGACTTCAGTGATGGATATAGGTTTTCCTGGTGTATAAGAAGATGACATTGTATCCATTTCTTTAAATGCATGTATATAAAACTTTTTAAGAATATATTTTACAATTAAGTTTTTTTCAGAGCTCTAAATGAGCTTTGTGCTTACTTTTCTAAGAGCTAGAAAGTTTGGAACTAAAAGTAAAAACAGCGAAAAAAAGTTTGTTGTAAACTTTTTCCATATGTAGGTAGTTGATTTGTAAGAGTCCTGGTGCACCACCTGGTTCCATGCTGAATCCTCCCCGCAATTGGTTTGTTTTGTTCCCCCAAATTGCAATCCAGTTATCTGAATAATAGCTATTGTTTCTGAGTACTTACTAAATGTCAGTTATATTTCTTAGTTCTTTTCATAAATCAAATCATTTAAACTCACAGCAGCATTATAGGTATTTTGCAGATGAGGGAACTGAGGTCCAGAGAGCATAAGTGACTTGCAAAGGGCTATATGGGTAGCAAGTGGCAGAGCTAGAATTTTACCACAGGTAGACTTGGCTTTACAGGTTGTGATTTGCTTCTTTATCGCACAGCCTCTGAAAAAGTCAGGTGCTGACCTCCACCTCAAACTCAGCATTCAGGGAACTTATCCAATTGCGTGGACCCTCTCCAGTGACATATGTGCGAGGAAGAAAAGCGGACCTCCCTTTCCTTGGGTCAGGTCTGGGTCAGCTGTGTATCTGCTGGCACCACTGGGGCTTGGACAGCAAGTTCATTCTTAAAGTGAGCTGCAATTGCTTTCTTCTATAGCAAGGTTCACACCTCAGCCTGTCTTTGTTAAACCACCTGCATCCCTTTTCTCTTCTTGGGGTTTTGGTGGTGATTAACTACTTGACTTCTGCGAAGACAAACTGATTCCCACTGACAAAGTAGTTGGTCACCTAGAAAAAAACCTCCTGATGCTGTGTTAAATTGACCATTCCCTTCCCTTTTTTATCCCTATGAATTGAGAGCCACTGTAGTGATAGAGCAGCAGGGATGACAGAACATGGGGACATTGCCAGCTGTCTCAATAATGGCCCTGCTACTTTGCTCAGCCATCAACTCTTTCCTGATGCTCTCCCAGGGAAGCAGCAGGCCCTGAGGTCTCAGCCTGGGAGAGAGGTGCAGAATGAGGCTTCATGCTGGGAGTGAAGATTATGCTCTGAGTGGCATTCCTGCAGAGGCTTTAAATGGTGCCAATTTGGGATGGATTTGTCCTGGAGGGATTTGGTCTGCTAAATTCCACCTTCTCTTTCAGTGAACACCGGTGATTATCTCTGAGTGCCCCTAGAGGCAACTTCCCACGTTTCAGATACATGTGGCTCCATCCAGGAGCTCATTGCTCTCAGCTTGTTTATCGTGGGCTGTTCACTCTGCCTTCCCGATCGCTTCATCTTCCTGAGCCATTTACGCCACTTGTGCTTATGGTCTCAGATTCATGCTGAAATGCTTTGAAAATGCAAGGGAAAACAAAGGTTTAAGCCAGTGGGTAGGGAAAATCACTTAGACATCTTTTGACTTAAAAGCTGCTATAAAAACTTATGTCATTATTTTTCCCAAGGCTTAAAATAACCTCACTGACACCATGCTGGGTAAAAGGTGCTCAAGTTCACAGCGTGCCTTGGCTGACACCAGTCAGAATCATATCCAAGGGAAAACGCATGACGGATGGATCAGCTCCTGGTGCAGTATCTCAGCCCTGCTTACTTGATAATTGTCAGGTAGAGATTTCCTTATGTCATAAATAGAAAGCTATTTATTTAACTTTTCTGTGAAAGAGAGAACTCTGGGATTATCTACTGTTCCAAATGCCCCCTGGTAAGTAAAAACAAATGGAATCCAAATTAAGTTTTATATTGTCATCTCTGGTATTTATGCAATTTGTGTGAAAATGTTGGAAACAGATCCCCTTGGATGTTTTTGGCTCTAGGCATGTTGTATAGGCAATAGTTGATTACTTTCTCATTAAACACAGTGTTAGCTTCTTGTTCCATTTACTCCCAGAAGGCAGAGCTGCAGCAGAGATGGAGTAGAGACTCTGGGGAGATGAATGTAAGGACGAAGAACTCTTGCCCTCTTCATTTATTCTATTTACAGCAATAGATTCCTCAGATCCTTCCGATGGGAATGAAACTGGAGATATATTAAGAGATAAATAGTGTTTTTATGAGGAAAGGTCAAGGAATATAGAGAAGAAAAAATCAGGAATTAATTTTTTTTTTACTATATTAATCATTGTTTTTCTGGTTAAGCCAGAAAAATTTGCAGCAGTAGAATTAAATAGAAATGGCATTCATTCATTTTTTCAGCAAGTATTTATTGAACGTCCCACTGTGTGCCAGGCACTAGAGTGGATGAAAAGACTTAATCTTTAACCTCAAGGAATGTGCAGCTCTGAATAGATGAACATCAAATGAATGGTAAACAATAAGCATCTTGCATTTCTTTCTCTCTCTCTCTCTCTCCATATATATATATATCTATCTATATATAGATATATCTATATATCTATATATATCTATATATAGATATATATAGATATATATATAATTTTTATACATATATACATATATAATACACACGTAATTTTTTTTTTGTCCAGACAGTAGAATTGAAAACTAAATACAGTTGTCCCTTGGTATTCTCTGGGGGTGGGAATTGGTTCCAGGACCTTGAAGTTACCAAAATCTGCAGATGCTCAAGTCTCTTATATAAAATGGTGTAGTACTTGCATATAACCCACACACATCTTCCTATATACTTTAAATCATCTCTAGATTACTTATAATACCTACTACAATGTAAATGCTATGTAAATAGTTGCTGGCACATGGCAAATTCAAGTTTTGCTTTTTGAAACTTTCTGGAAATTTTTTCCCCAAATATTTTCAATCCATGGTTGGTTGAATCCATGGATGCAGAACCTATGGATATGAAGGGTCAATTGTAAATAGAACCAGGTCTTAGAAACCTTAACTCCTCCACGTAGAAGCCTCTACTCTCTCCACCCGCCCCCACCCACTGTCCCCTTATGACCTAAACCACACAGGTAAAGGTTTTGACTTAAAAGGTACTCTACATGCTCATTTCAAAGTGCAGAATGTTATAATAGGAGCTTAGTGCTCTAAGACACTGTCTCAGGAACCCCTTTAGCCCTTCACTTGGAGAACCCAATCAATGCTGGTGTTGTCTAGAGAGGTGCACCTTTCCATCTGGAGCTAGTTTTTTTGTGTCTTGAAAACCTTACTTGGCTCTCCTGTCTTGCTTTGTTTTGCTTATATTCCTAAAAATTCATGACTTTATTGTTATTTTTTCCCCCTGCTTTCACTTTCATCAGGCAGCTTTTTTAATCACAGAGTTCATTTGGCTGATAGTATCAGATAATTTAGCAGTAGTTTAAAGAGACAGGGTTTGTTTATTTCACACAACAAGAAGTTCAGGGGTAGGTTGTTCAGCACTGCTATGATACTTCAGTGATGTCATCAGGCACCAAGCTTCTTCTATAGTTTGCTCTGCCATCCGTTCTATGTATGCCTTTATCCTCTTGCTTATGGGCTCGTGGTTACAAGGTAGCTGTTGCACCTCCAGGCCAAATGTTTGCATTCCAGTCAGAAAGTTGAGGAGGAAGAGAGAAGCAAAGGGCTATGCCAGCCAAATGTATCCCCTAACCCTTTTTTCTTCAAATCAGGAGATGCCAAGGCTCTCCCAGAAATCCCACCTAATAAAAGCTTATATCTCACGGTCAATAAGGCAGGCTGGGGCATCTGAGGATGGTCGTAGGTGTTGGGTTGCTAACCAGCGAAGGAATGGCTACACTGTGCCCTTAATTCTTTTTTTTTTTTTTTTTAAAGAGAGTTTCTAACAAAGGCCCTTTTTTAAAAAAATTAATTTTATTTATTTATTTTATTTTTTGGCTGCGTTGGGTCTTTGTTGCTGAGCGCGGGCTTTCTCTAGTTGCGGTGAGCGGGGGTTACTCTTCGATGCGTTGCACGGGCTTCTCATTGCGGTGGCTTCTCTTGTTGCAGAGCACGGGCTCTAGGCGCGTGGACTTCAGTAGTTGTGGCTCACGGGCTCTAGAGTGCAGGCTCAGTAGTTGTGGAGCACAAGCCTAGTTGCTCCGCGGCATGTGGGATCGTCCCAGACCAGGAATCGAACTTGTGTCCCCTGCATTGGTAGGTGGATTCTTAACCACTGTGCCACCAGGGAAGTCCCCCTTAAGTTCTTAAACTGTAATACATGCTGTATTCAAATTTTCAGAGGTAGCCTATAGGGCAAACCTGAGAAAGGATTGGGGAAAGCAACTCTGAGGTGAATTAATATTAGACCTAAACTAATGTTGGTACATGATGGTGTTCTCTCATCTAACCAAAAAAGTGATTTCCAAAAAACATCAAAACTTTTTAAGGAAAAATTTATTGGGACTTTAAAAAAATAAGGTTCTTGAAACTAAAAGGACATAAGCAAACTTTCTTCAAGTTTCATCATAGATTCCTATAGGAACCAACTAAAAATAAAATGTAAATGTGAAGCTGGTGAACTTAAAGATATCTGAGCACTGATTTCTGTTAGGCTCACCTTGATTTCTTTAAGGTTCAGGGGATTTGGGTTGTTGTAATTTTCTAACACATAATATTCATAATGTTATCAATAATGTCTCATAACCAGAAGATATACATTTGCTGATGAAATGAACTGCTATTTTTTCTTCAAAATTAGATGAATCACAACGATTTGCCTTTTATTGCTAGAGTACAATGAAATCAACAAGAACATCTAAATTTTCTATTTTTTGGCATTATTCCAGATACCTTTGTTATAAAAGCATTTTCACAAGACTTTATGTGCCCTATTAAATTTACAAATGTGAGATTTTTATAACCTGTATAGTATCCTTCTCTTTTCCTGCATCTGACTTTGTCTTTCTTTGCACCAAGAAAGATAATGCTTTAAGACCCAGAGAGATTAAATCTGAGAGTGACATCTTCTTGTGCACTCCCATCCGTCACATCAGAGAACCTAATTATCTTAGTGATCATTGACTAACTACTGGTAAGAGAATCTCTAAGATGTTGTCCTTCCAAACCAAGGGCCGAAGTATAAATAAAGCTTCCAACTAACCAAAGCAACCTATAGTTTCAGCCTCTATTTGCAAAGAGATCCTTTAAAAGTTTGCTGCTCTGTTTTACTGCTTACTTTTTCAACAGAACCAATACCAGGGAGTGATCACTTGTCCACTGTGAAGAGCTGCTAGTGCTTGTAATGGCGGCAGCATATCACCAGGCTTACATGTACTGTTTCACCCCTGGCCTCACAGAGAGGGAATTCAGGAGGTCAATCAGAGGGAGATAACAGAGCCTTCTCTATGACTAGAATAAAATAAATTCAGGGCCTCTAAGCAAAGAAGGTAGGGTGAATTTTTCCTCATAGGACATGTATACCTACAGTCATGCAAATTCAGACCTGTAGGACTGATAGGTTTATTTGCCCTGAATCACTAGGAGTGAAACTTTCCAAATCTCAGCTTTGGTAATGTTTTTTCCCAAAGAGCAAAAAAATCACTTTGGGAGTGAGTGAGGGAGAGAAGAGAAGAGAAGAAGTTTAAGAACTGAGCCTTGGGATTGAAAGCCCAGAGATAAACCCATGCACCTATGGCCACCTAATCTATGACAAAGGAGGCAAGAATATACAATGGAGAAAAGACAGTCTCTTCAATAAGTGGTGCTGGGAAAACTGGACAACTACATGTAAAAGAAAGAAATTACATCACTCCCTAATACCATACACAAAAATAAACTCAAAATGGATTAAAGACCTAAATGTAAGGCCAGATACTATAAAACTCTTAGAGGAAAATATAGGAAGAACACTCTCTGACGTAAATCACAAAGATGTTTTTTGATCCACCACCTAGAGTAATGAAAATAAAAGCAAAAGTAAACAAATGGGACCTAGTTAAACTTAAAAGCTTTTGCACAGCAAAGGAAACCATAAATGAAATGAAAAGACAACCCTCAGAATGGGAGAAAATATTTGCAAACAAAACAACTGACAAGGGATTAATCTCCAAAATATATAAACAGCTCATGCAGCTCAATATCAAAAAAACAAACAACCCAATCCATAAATGGGCGGAAGACCTAAATAGACATTTCTCCAAAGAAGACATACACATGGGCAAGAGGCACATGAAAAGATGCTCAGCATCACTAATTATTAGAGAAATGCAAATCAAAACTACAATGAGGTATCATCTCACATCGGTCAGAATGGCCATCATCAAAAATTCTCCAGACAATAAATGCTGGAGAGGGTGTGGAGAAAAGGGAACCCTCCTACACTGCTGGTAGGAATGCAAATTGGTACAGCCACTATGGAGAACAGTATGGAGGTTCCTTACAAAACTAGAAATAGAGCTACCATATGACCCAGCAATCCCACTCTTAGGCATGTATCTGGAGAAAACCATAATTCAAAAGATGCATGCACCCCAGTGTTCATTGCAGCCGTATTTACAATAGCCAGGTCATGGAAGCAATCTAAATGTCCATTGACAAAGGAATGGATAAAGAAGATGTGGTACATATATACAATGGAATATGACTCAGCCATAAAAAGGACCAAAAGAGTGACATTTGCAGAGATGTGGATGGACCTAGAGACTGTCATACAGAGTGAAGTAAGTCAGAAAGGGAAAAACAAATATTGTATAATGTTGCCTATATGTGGAATCTACAAAAATGGTAAAGATGAACTTATTTGCAAAGCAGAAATAGAGTCACAGATGTAGTGAACAAACTTATGGTTACCAAGGGGGGAGAGAGTGTGGGATGAATTGGGAGATTGGGACTGACATATATACACTACTATGTATAAAATAGATAACTAATGAGAACCTACTGTATAGCACAGGGAACTCTACTCAGTGATCTGTGGTGACCTAAATGGGAAGGAAATCTAAAAAAGAGTGGATATATGTATGCGCATGACTGATTCACTTTGCTGTACAGCAAGAAACTAACACAAAATTGTAATGCAACTATACTCCAATAAAAATTAATAATAAAAAAAAAAGACCTGAGACTTGGGGCATAGTGATATTTCAAGGTTGAGAAGGGAAGGAATATTCAGCAATGCTGTATTTCTTATAGTTTAAAATAAACAAAAGTGCATTGTTTGTAAATACCTAAGGCTTTAATAAGTAGGTTCTTATTAAAAAGGAGGCATAGAAAAGTGCAACTATGCATCCAACCCCTAGAGCAAGTGAAAGATGGAATTAAGCTTAGAACTTAGGACCATGGTTCTATCTGCTAAGAGTAATACAGTATCCATTTTCTTATTTGTGATCATCTATTTTTTGTGACAAGCACATCACTGAATCACTAAAACCCCCCATCATCTCCTTACTTTAGGTCTCTTGAAGAACATTGATGTTCATAAAGTCATTTAACAAAGACTTATTAAGTCTCTGCTTTTTCTGAGCATGGTGCAAGGTCTGAGCAGATGAAGATGAATCAGACATGTCCCTTGAGATGTGACCTGTAGGAGTTCACATATGGAAGAGGACTCAAGGACAGACACAGAGCAATGATTAAAATACAGAGTGATCTGGACCCCAGTGAAGGAGATTTAGACCAGAATAGTGACATGGTGTAGTAGAATGGTGAAAGGCATGAACTCTGACATCAGACTCCCCAGGTTCAACTCCTGGACTCAGCTTAGCAGCACTATGACCCTAGGCAAGTAACTTAGTCTCTCTGTGTCTTAATTTCCTTACTTGAAATATAGGTATAATAATAGTACTTACCTCTTTTGTGGGGAATAAGCAATGCAACATATCTAAAGTACTTCCAACATTGACCGCTACACAGCAAGTGCTATGTGACTATTATTATCATTGTTACACGGAAGCCCCAAAATAAGGGAGATCAACTTTCCTCTGGTGGTGAAAATTTCATAGACTAGATGACATGATATGGGTCATGAAGAATGAGCAGAAGTTATCAAAGAGGGAGAGGGACACTCCAGGAAGACAGAGAAGCAAGTGCAAAGGTACAGTAAATCAGTGTGGCTGATGCTGCCTGGGTCTGGCGTGTGGGAGGGAGAGAAGTTGAAATTAAAGTTATGGTATAGGCCTCATATGCCATGCAAAGGAGTTTGGACCTTAAAATCCTATACATAAAGAAGAAACTGAATCCTCCTAAATAAGAGTCACAGAACCTGATTCGTGCTTCTGAAAGCTCACTATGGAACCATCATAAAAAATGGACTGGAAAGGTGCAAGTTTGGAAGAAACGTTCAACCAGCATTTGTTCATTGATTACTAAGTTCTGGGTGTCAGAAATAAAAATATGTGTAGGAAATTGACTCTCCTTTTAAAGATCTGGAACCTATCTGAGGAGGCATTGATAATATACTTAAAGCTAGTATAGTTTGATAAGTGTTCTTCTATAGTATGATTGAAGCAATATAAGAGCACTAGGGAAGGAAAATTAATTTTGCTAGGGAGGTTGGAGTAGGTATAGGGATCAGGGCACATTCCCAGGGAGATGGCACATTAATGCATAATCACGTGGTGTGTTCATGGACTAGATCACATCAAGAGTGGTTTGAGATAGCACGTGACTGGAGAACAAGTAGAAAGGAAAAATGAAAGTTTGAATGCCATATGAATTAAGGCTGGCCTTATTTAATGGGGAGTATGGAACTACTGAAGATTTCCAAAATGTGGGAAAGGCATTATAGTTGTGCAAGAAATCTTGGGCTTTAGAGACTGACAGACTTGAGTTCAAATCCCAGTGTAGCAATTGCAAATTGTGTGACCTTGGCAAGTTCACAAAGCCCTTCTAAGCCCCAGTTTCCTCATGGGTCTGATAATAGGACCTACTTTGTCTTGTAAGGTTTAGTGAGGATTAAATGAGTAAATAAATAAATGGAAAGTACTTGGAACAGTGCCTGGGAAGTACTTACCACTAAATAAAGAATTGTCATTATTTTAGTTATATCTGTGCTTTTGAAAAGTAGTTCTGGCAGGGGCGTAGTAGCAGAGAGATTAGAATCAGGAAGACTGGTTAGGAGGTCGTAAAAGTCCAGGTAAATAGAGTGGGCAGCAATGGGCAGGGGCAGTGTCTCTGAACAGGCAAGATCGGATGTATTTGAGGTACATTTCAGTGACAGAGGGGACAGGGTAGGGCTGATTGGAAGATGGTGGGAGAGCGGATGGGGAGGAAAAACAGAGAGTGAGGTTTTGGCTAAAGATGATTCAGCTTTTTCAGCTGGGTGCTTAAACAGATGGTGAGGCCGTTACTTGAGATACCAAACAGGAGAAACTGTAGGTTTGGAAAAAAAAAAAAAAATTAGATTTATATGTAAACAGCCAGATGGAGGGGTGGGGTGGGGGACAGATGGAAGCACATGTCTAGAGAAGAGAAGAAAGGTATAGCTGGAGAAAGATATTTTGAAATGATTTATATAGAGAGCAAGGGTCAGCAAACTTTATATGGAAAGTGCCAGATGGTGAATATTTTAGGCTTTGGGGACAATATAGTACCTGCTGCAAACTACTTGACTGCCATCTTAGTACTGTAGCAGCCAAATACAAAACCTAAATGAATGCGGGCAGCTGTGTTCCAATAAAACTTTATGTAATAGCCTGCTAGCTAGATTGGCCTTTGGGTTGTAGATGGCTAGCCCCTGTTATAGGTGGTAAGGACCCAAGAGTGGATGAGCTTGTGTAAGGACAGGGAGTAGACCCAGTTGGAGAGAGCTGACACTGGAGCACAGGGAAGCACCACCACTCAGGGCGGATGGATGGAGAGGGGCCAGTGAAGTTATGGTTGGGGGTGGGTTGTCCTAGCTATAGGTCTCCTTAGTATCTTCTTCGTAGCACAGGGATTTGTTGAAGACACTGCAACTAAACATTCATGCCCTGCTTAATTAATCTTAAGGGAAGGCTTGTCGGGAGGTGGTAAAGAAAGGGAGAGTGATGTTAGCATTTTAACAAGTGTTCCAGAATGCCCACTTTACGAGGTTTAACCTCACATGTCCTGAACAAACTTTCATTATCCCTCATCTTTTTGCCTTACATTTTATATTCCCTTCCCCTCCCTCTCCTTCCAACGTTGCTTCTTCTCCTCTCTCACTCCCCACCCTGATGTGCCCACCACAATACCAGGTGGGTACGATGATAATCATCGAGCTGGCTATTATGAGCGGTATAAACAAATGACAAATCTCTGGGTGCAGGAAAGGTAACAAGAGGCTGATCAGTAGGTCTAGTTATCTTTCCTTCATGTTTATTGCAGTCTGGTGCAGTTATTTCTAAGGGTCTGACATTGATCGACAGCTTCTATTAAGGCCTATCCAGGGCAGCTGGATTGAACAGATACATTAAATAAAGCAGTTATTGCTTTTCATTGCCTTTCCGTAAAATATCACTGCTAAATAGCTTCTGCCATCAGATGCAGTTAGGTACATGGTTTTAATTTGAGGGACTGCTTTATAACACTGCACAATTGACACTGGCCTTTGTTTCCCCTACAATAATGATTGTGTACATCCTGGAGAATTGATGGGCTGTCCTCTGAGGTGGTGTCGGGAGGGGGCCGGAGAATGAGACCCTGGCTTTGTTGTTCTCCCTCTCTCTCTTTTCACACATGCCAGGTTTGTCACTTGTTTGCAGCACGGGCAGGAACAATGTCAAGCGAGGGCCCTTATCTCAGGATGTTGTAATGTAGGGACTGTAAGCCTTTGCCTGGAGACGAGATAAGCGCAACCTTACAAGCCTGGAGGAAGCCAGGGTGCGGGGTTGGTGTGTGACAGGGACAACAATGGAGAGCTGTCAGCGCCTGTTACAGCTCTTTCTCGTGCCACAGGAATATATGCATGTGGAACGGTGCATAACAAGCGTGAACATAAAAGTCTGGAATGTTCATCTAATAATGATGTATTTGGAACAGGATTATGCTGCCCAATGATATTCTTGTTTTATCTCTGGGCTAAACGCTGGGGCAGCTGTGTGCTTTGGCACAGTCTTCTGTCCCTCCTTTTGTGTCCTGCATATTAATCTTTTATTGAAGTAATTAAATGTGTGCTTAATGGCAATGAGCTGGCAGAATGAATGTACAATTGAATTAGCAGTTATGACTGGGAGCATGCTACAAAATGAACTAAATGCAATTACTGTAGGCATTTCTTTCTCCAAGTCAAATCTGGCTACATGACATGACTTAATTAGAGGTGGTTAGATACACTTACTCCCTGATCCTCTAGTGGGCTGTCTGAATTTCGGTTAGAGCTGCCACCCACCCCTATCGTTGCCCCTGGCCCTGCACTTATTCAGCCTCTGCTCAGCAAAGACTCCTTCCAGATCCAGCTCTCCTGCCATGAAGATAAGGTGTGACTTTTCATAGACAAAACAGGAGCTAATGGAGACATCTTCAGCAGGTTCTCCCTTGGTAAAATCTCTGGTGATCACTGGTCCAGCTGTTTGTTCAGGTGAGTGAGGGCCAAAGCCACAGCAAGACCTGGCATACTTTGTGAACTGAGAGAGGGCAAGTGCCCGTCTATCAACAGCGCAACGTTCCTTGGAGAACGAACTACACTTTAAAGCCTTAGTTGTCAGCCACTGACGTGACTCCTGGGTAGAGGGCCACCCCTGAGTTCAGAAGCGTCCAGCAGAGGAGACCCGAGCAGGTTGTTAAGTTCTTGAGGTCATACTTAGGCAAGAACTGAATGTGGGCAACACATTGCTCCATGGAGAACTCTAAATAAGAAGAAATGCTAATGTGTTATGCCATCTTTACTTAGAGCTTTTGTAATGACTCCTAAATATTAGTTACATTAATGGTTACATCCTGGCTGCACAAGAGAATTCTCTGGAGCGTTTAAAAAATACTGATAGCTAAGCCCCACCCTTAGAGATTTAATTGTCTGGGATGGGGTCAGGATATTGCTAGTTTATTAAATCTCCCAGATGATTCTAATTCTACCAAGGACTGAGAAGCACTAACTTAGAATAACTTTACTTCTAAAATTTTATTAATTTGCTCTCTTACCTCTCTTTTTATAGTGCTCCTTGGTGCTCTGCAATATTTTCTGGGAGGGAGAGGGAACTTGAGTAACGGTGAATGTCAGTAGATCATAATGGGGTAATAGATAGTACTTGCCTTAATCTGATATACAAAGCTATAGGTTCTTCTCATCCCTATGTTGAACCCGGGGCTACTTTGGAAACACGGTGCTAGGATTTATAATTCTATCAATTCTTGACCTCCCAGATCTGTCCAACAAGCAAGGCCTCTCATTAGTCGTGCCCCCTGTTTTGCTTAGAGTTATTTACCAAGAGTCCAATCAATATTCTATGACCAAACAGTTGGATGTGAAACTCTCATCAATCCATTCCATTTTTCTTTTCTCACAGTGGCGGATGGAAACAGGAGGGACAACTCTCTTTAAAATGGAAGGCAAAACCTATCGCCACTTTTGAACACCTAAAATATACATTTTGTTTTATTTTTTTCAGAGCGTAATGAGGCAGGGTCCCTGGTCAGTGGGAGCTCCTGGGTCTATTTTACAGCCTTCATTCTCTTTCCCAGGGCCATAAATGAAACCCTTTCAGCCCTAATGACCACAATGACTTTCCTCGATCATGTTATTGCTACTTTGGCACATTTATTGCTTTCACATGCACTAATGGATGAGTTTGGATATGTTAACAATTTATATATCATTTGATCCTAAAAAAGAAACCCAACCGAACTAACTTAGCCCTCACGATTGAGTAGCTTTTAAGGAGTATAAATGAATTTAATGCTTTAGAGAGAACTTCTGTAAATTATGAACATGACACCTATTACATTAAGCTGCATTAAGCATTAATACATCTTCATTACTGGCAGGTTGCCAAAACCTCCAAGGTTGAAAAAGCTGCCTGAAAATGTTCAATGTGACAGTCACCTAGGCTAAGATTGACGGTTCTTTTTGGGGGTATGTGAGGGATATCTATTGACTAGGTCCCACTTCCACTTCCAGACAAAGAGATGTCAGTGGTGTCAACCAGAGTTCCCCAAAGGCTGAATTTAATGGCCAGGCAAGAACTTCTGTACCCTAGTTGTGCTATTCAGTTGCCATTACTGGAAAATGTTCTTGAGTAGGGAGATGCCAGGTGTTCCAACCTTTTAAGCTAAAAGATTGAGTGGGGGGCGTAATGTTTCTTTCTCTGAGAGTTACATGTAATTCTTATTATCATCTCATAGTATGAAATCATTAACAATACTGTTGGTAATAATCATTACCTTTTCCTTTTTTTATTATTATTTTTTTAAATTTATTTTTGGCTGCATTGGGTCTTCATTGCTAAGTGCGGGCTTTCTCTAGTTGTAGTGAGCGGGGGCTACTCTTCATTGCGGTGTGTAGGCTTCTCATTGTGGTGGCTTCTCTTGTTGCCAAGCATGGGCTCTAGGCATGCAGGCTTCAGTAGTCGCAGTACGTGGCCTCAGTAGTTGTGGCACCCAGGCCCTAGAGCGCATGGGCTTCAGTAGTTGTGGCACGTGGGCTCAGTAGTTGTGGCATGCGGGCTCTAGGGCACAGGCTCAGTAGTTGTGGTGCATGGGCCTAGTTGCTCCATGGCATGTGGGATCTTCCCAGACCAGGGCTCTAACTCGTGTCCCCTGCATTGGCAGGCGGATTCTTACCACTGCACCACCAGGGAAGTCCGAAGCTACCTTTTCTTGACTAGTTACTATGTACCACCACTGCTAAACTATTTGTGTACTTTCTTCCATCTAATCCTCTTAATGGTCCTGAGAGTTAAATATTATTATTTATTGCCCAAGGGTACAGTATTAGTTTTCTAGGGCTGCTATAAGAAAATATCACAAACTGGTGACTTAAAACAGCAGAAGTTTATTTTCTCACAGTTCTGGAGGTTACAAGACTGAAATTAAGGTGCTGGTGGTATCATGCTCTCTCTGAAGTCTCTAGGGGAGAATGTGTTTCATTCCTTTCTCTTAGCTTCTGGTATTGCTGGCAATCCTTGGCATTTCTTGCCTTGTAGATGCCTGCTGCCAATATCTGCCTTGGTGTTCACATAGTTCTCCCCGTGTGTGTCTGTCTTTTCTTCTTATGAGCACATCAGTCATATTGGATTAAGGGATCACCCTACTCCAGAATGCCCTCACCTTAACTAATTACATCTGTAAAGATCCTGTTTCCAAATAAGGTCATATTCTGAGGTTGAGAGAGAGTAAGAGAGAGAGAGACAGGTGTCCTGGGTGGGAAAACAACTAAACAGTTGTGACACTTGTAGCATATTCTGTGTGACAAGAACAGTGGGTTATAATTGGGACTGCTAGAGTCTTACTAAATGTGGACATGTGTCTTACGCTCTCAGAGATTCTATAGGCTTAGCTGTATTCTAAGTCATTTTGAGTGAGGTTATAAGTCAATGCCTTCAGTAACTGTAGATCTTAACATGTGCCTTGAAAGGTCCAGGAGTTAGTTTGACCCTAAGTGTGTGGTCCATAAACAAAGAAATGATTTCTTTTGATGAGGGCAAAAATCTCCAGCAGAAGTTGGTTGAGCAGAGGTCAGTGTATTTGACAAAACATTTATTCAGCATTTGCCCCACTGATGATAAGAGGATGGGCTCCCTGACTGACAGGAAGAGACAGAGGAAAATTAAACTAGGTTACAGGTGCACCGATAGAAACACGTGTGGAACACAGTGAGGGCACAGACAATGAGGTGACCTGGGGAGTTAGACCAGACTGCCTGGACCGCCCTGGTTCAAATCTTGGTTCTACCAGTTTCTGGTTGACAGTTTAAGGTAAGTTATATATGACCTTTCTAAGTCTCAGTTTCTTAATGCATAATTGGGATAATAGTATTGACTTTATAGTGTTATTTTAAATATTAAGTGAGAATTAATAACGACTTTTTTTGGTCGTGAGTGGCAAACATGTTGCAGTTAGTTAAAGCATAAAAGGGAATTTGTCAGCTGTTAGGACTTGAATGTCCACAAGTACATTTGGCTTCAACCACAGAACATCCAGGTGTTCAACGATTCCACCAAGATACTGTCTTCATCTTTGGTTCTGACTTCTTCACAGACCTCATAGGTTTTCCCAGTGCAGTGGCAAAAAAGGCCTAACAGCAGTTCTAGGCTTTTATCCTAACAGTGGGAAGTGAATACTGCTCTACTACTTGTTCCTGAAAAAGTCCTGGGTAGGAATCTTGTTGACTAGACTTGGAAAATGTTATTCATCCTTGACCAGGAGTTGAGAAAGGAGTTGGGAACAGCCACTGGGGGAGCAGTGGTTGATGCTGGGCAGGTGGAAAACACATGTGTACCATGTAGACATGGAGAACACATGACTCTTATGGGCTCCGGGAAAGTTATCTATTACTTATTGCCTATTATTATCTGTAACTATTATTTAAACCAGCCCTACTAGGTGCTAATCCTGTCCCTAAGTAAACCTGGGCTTCCAAATATGGAGGCAGTCATCAATAGAATGTGACGAATAGCTGAATTTGAGATAGAGAATTAAAAGAGCTCAAAGTGTTCATTTTGTAAGAAAAAAGTCCAGAGAGGCACAAATCTCACCCATCTCTCAGCTATTTGTTCCATAAAATATAAAGAAGAAAAAAGGAATTATTGAATTATGTTTCAGTGTAGTCATGATTTTTTCTTCTTAAACAACTTTATTTTTCCATTATAGAAGGAATAATATCTGAGTTATGTAGTACTTAGTATGTGCCAAGTGCTGTTCTAACTGGTTTATTTATATTAATTCATTTAATCCTATGAGATTGGTTCTCTTATTGCCATTTCACAGAGTGAGACATCTGAATCATAGAGAAGTAAGAAACTTGCCTGAGGTCATGCAACTAGTAAGTGATAGAGCTGGGATTCCAATCAGGCAGTCTAGCTTGGGAGACCATGCTCTTTACTAATATACTATATATGCTCATTTCAGAAAGTGTGAAAAATATAAAATAGCAAAAAGAAATCTCTCCTTATCCTACTG
Source organism: Balaenoptera ricei (assembly GCF_028023285.1). NCBI lineage: Eukaryota > Metazoa > Chordata > Mammalia > Artiodactyla > Balaenopteridae > Balaenoptera > Balaenoptera ricei. The sequence goes on along the minus strand of NC_082643.1, from coordinate 43,533,942 downwards.
ATGAAATACAAATACTAATAATTTAGTATATTTCTCCTCTTTTATTAAAAAAATCCATAGGTTATATATTTTTGCATTGTTAGAATTAAATTGTGTGATGTTGAATACTTTTGTATTGCCTTAATTTCCTTACATTCCATAAACATTTCCCTCATTATCATATAGTTATTTTAAATAGTTTTTTTCTTACTTAAGAAACTAACAACATATTTTTAATGATTATGATGAATTAGATAAATTCCATTATAATTTCATGGAAATATGTTTTACTACTTAGTAAATAGTACAATCAAATAATTGAAACCATAATGACAGAAATTATTTGGTTTAATTACTTCAAACAAATACAAAACAATTGGTAATTTATATATCTCCTTACTTCCTTTTCCAGCAAACAATGGGCCTATCTAAAACAGAACTTGGCTAGCCGTCACTGATGTTAACTCTACTTACTTCTCTACAAAATACCGATGAGGCAATTGTGAGGCTTGACAATGTCAGAATCTTTGATGAATTTCTATATCCTAAGTTTTCTATATATTGGTATGGTGAAATAATTAGTACCTTACTTAAAAAAGTTTTTTTATTGGAGTATAGTTGCTTTACAATGTTGTATTAGTTTCTACTGTACAGCAAAATGAATCAGCTATACGTATACATATATCCCCTCTTTTCTGGATTTCCTTCCCATTTAGGTCACCACAGAGCACTGAGTAGAGTTCCCTGTGCTGTACAGCAGGTTTTCATTAGTTATCTATTTTATATATAGTATCAATAGTGTATATATGTCAATCCCAATCTCCCAGTTCATCCCCCTTGGTATCTGTACATTTGTCCTCTACATCTGTGACTACTTCTGCTTTGTAAATAAGATTGTCTATACCATTTTTACAGATTTCACATATATGCGTTAATATACGATATTTGTTATTCTCTTTCTGACTTACTTCACTCTGTAGGACAGTCTCTAGGTCCATCCACATCTCTATAAATGACCCAATTTCATTCCTTTTTATGGCTGAGTAATATTCTATTGTATATATGTACCACATCTTCTTTATCCATTCCTCTGTTGATGGACGTTTAGGTTGTTTGCATGTCCTGGCTATTGTAAATACTGCTGCAATGAACATTGGGATGCATGTGTCTTTTTGAATTATGGTTCTCTCTGGGTATCTATTTTATACATAGTAGTGTATATATGTCAGTCCCAATCTCCCAATTCATCCCACACTCTCTCCCCCCTTGGTAACCATAAGTTTGTTCACTACATCTGTGACTCTATTTCTGCTTTGTAAATAAGTTCATCTCTACCATTTTTGTAGATTCCACATATAGGCAACATTATACAATGTTTGCTTTTCCCTTTCTGACTTACTTCACTCTGCATGACAGTCTCTAGGTCCATCCACATCTCTGCAAATGTCACTCTTTTGGTCCTTTTTATGGCTGAGTCATATTCCATTGTATATATGTACCACATCTTCTTTATCCATTCCTTTGTCAATGGACATTTAGATTGCTTCCATGACCTGGCTATTGTAAATACGGCTGCAATGAACACTGGGGTGCATGCATCCTTTTGAATTATGGTTTTCTCCGGATATATGCCTAAGAGTGGGATTCCTGGGTCATATGGTAGCTCTATTTTTAGTTTTGTAAGGAACCTCCATACTGTTCTCCATAGTGACTGTACCAATTTGCATTCCTACCAGCAGTGTAGGAGGGTTCCCTTTTCTCCACACCCTCTCCAGCATTTATTGTCTGGAGAATTTTTGATGATGGCTATTCTGACCGATGTGAGGTGATACCTCATTGTAGTTTTGATTTGCATTTCTCTAATAATTAGTGATGTTGAGCATCTTTTCATGTGCCTCTTGGCCATGTGTATGTCTTCTTTGGAGAAATGTCTATTTAGGTCTTCTGCCCATTTTTGGATTGGGTTGTTTGTTTTTTGATACTGAGCTGCATGAGCTGTTTGTATATTTTGGAGATTAATTCTTTGTCAGTTTCTTCATTTGCAAATATTTTCTCCCATTCTGAGGGTTGTCTTTTCGTGTTGTTAATGGTTTTCTTTGATGTGTAAAAGTTTTTAAGTTTAAGTCCCACTTGTTTATTTTTGTTTTTATTTTCATTACTCTAGGAGGTGGGTCAAAAAAGATCTTTCTGCCTATGTTTTCTGCTAAGAGTTTTCTAGTGTCTGGCCTTACGTTTAGGTCTTTAATCCATTTTGAGTTTATTTTTGTGTATGGTGTTAGGAAGTGTTCTAATTTCATTCTTTTACATGTAGCTGTCCAGTTTTTCCAGCACCACTTATTGAAGAGGCTTTCTTTGTTCTGTTGTATATTCTGGCTTCCTTTGTCACAGATTAGGTGACCATAGGTGCGTGGGTTTATCTCTGGGCTTTCTATCCTGTTTCATTGACCTATATTTCTGTTTTTTTGCCAGTACCATACTGTTTTGATTATTGTAGTCCTGTAGTATAGTCTGAAGTCAGGAAGCCTGATTCCTGCAGCTCTGTTTCTTTTTTTTTTCCTCAAGATTGCTTTTGCTATTTGAGGTCTTTTGTGTTTCCATACAAATTGTAAAATTTTTTGTTCTAGTTCTGTGAAAAATACCATTGGTAATTTGATAGGGATTGCATTGAATATGTAGATTGCTTTGGGCAGTATAGTCATTTTCACAATATTGATTCTTCTATAGAACAAAAGAAAAAAGATAAAAACAAAATAGAACAAAGGAAAATAAAGCAAGGAAAAAACACAGAACAACAAAAAAGTAACATAGGTATAGAAATATAAAAAAATTAAAAATATATTTAAAAACTTTATAAAATAAAAACAAATAATAATAATAACAACAGAACAAAAGAAACAAAAAATAGTAACAATTGTATTTTCCTGGGGTCTCAGCTGTCACTGTTCTTGCCCCCACTGTGAGTCACAGGCAACCTCTGCCTCCCCAGGAGGCCCTCCAAAACCTCCAGGTAGGTCTCTGCTCCCTCTGTGGGCACTGTGGGTGCAGCTCAGACTCTGACTTGGCCCAACTCCCACGTGTACTAGTCCCCAACGTCCACAGCTGCTAGAGCTAGACCAGTTTCAGTTGGGGGAACACTCGTTGTCCATTCAGGTATCCCATAGACACAGGGTTTACCAAGCTGATCACAGGGATTTAATCTGTGGTTTGTGCAGCTGCACTGAAAGATTTTTGTTCCTCTTTCTTAGTCGCCCCACCCCTGGGGCTCAGCTGTGGTTTTAGCTGCACCTCTGTGTGTGGGCCATCCACAGGACTCTGCTCCCGAGGCTGCCCTGGAGCACTTGGGTCTGCCCCGGCGAGGACAGGGCATGGAGGTGGCACAGCTGCCTGGGTCGTGGGGACCCCAACGGTGACAGGTACACGGGAAAGCCAGCAGCCAAGGGTGTGAGAGATCTGGCCCTAGTAGGATCCTTTTCTAGCACCTGGCAGCCGGCACAGGAAGGTCAGCCCTGGTGGGGCTTTTCCTAGCGCCTGGTGGGGCAGGGGTCTGGCGTGTGGGGTGGGGGGAGAGGCTACGATGGCGGCTCCATCCCCTGCACGTCACTCAACAGTGGTGCCTTGCTTCTATGGCAGTCTGGGTTTCCTCCACAAGCATTCCTGGTTGCGGATTTCTTCCCTCCCATCCCTTCAGGCTGTCTCCTCGCAGCCAACAGCAGTCCTACCCCTGGGTTTTCTCTCCAATCCACACATTCCTGCTCTCAGCCCCCGTGTGCACCGGCAGACACACGTCCCAGTCTGGGGAGCTCAGGGCTGTGGCATGGACCGTCTACGTAGGTCTCACTCTGTCCTGTCTGCCACAGACCAGCCGCTTCACCCTTCTTCGACAGCCTCAGATGCTCCCCTTCTGTCCCAACTGATTTCCCTGTGGGTGAGGGGGCTTCCTAGGATGCGGGAAACTCTCCTCTGCTTCAGCTCCCCCTGGGGTGCAGATTCCATCCTGCTTCCTCTCCTGTTCTTTTTCCTTTCTTTCTTTTGTCCTACCCAGTTATGTAGGGATCTTTCTTGTCCTTTCCAGTGTCCAAAGTCTTCTGCTAGTGTTCAGCTGGTGTTCTGTGAGAATTATTCCATCTGTAGATGTATTCTTGATGCATTTTGGAGAGAGATGAACTCCGCATCCTCCTTCTCCTCCGCCGTCTTGGTTTCTCCCCTTAAATAGTGTTTTTAATGCCTGTTTAATATTTTAGCATGTAGATATGTAAGGATCGACATATTATTTTTATTGGATTTTAGATTATTTCTAATTTTTTATTCCAAAGACAGCTCTGCTTGATTTTTTCTTTTATATCTTAGTATTAGTTGACTTGCCCTAACAAGCATGTATTGGTTTCATGAATATGATTATGAATAGAAATGTATACTATAAAAATAAACTTCTGTAATGAGCTCACAGATTTTGATATCAGACAGATGTAGTTTGAATCTGATCTGGCAACTCAACCAGATGTATTACCTTTGATGGGTTATTTAATATTTTTAGGTTTCAGTTTTCTGACCTATGAAATAGCAATTAAGATAATACATGACATTCCTAGAACATTATGAGTCAATAAATTATTAACATTCTATTCATAGATTTTCTTATTGATTGTATTTAGGAATCAACATTAAAAAATTTTTTTTGGTTCTAGAAAAATAAAATTCAGAAAATATAACAAGAAAATAAACATCTTGTGTAATAGTGCTACTTACAGATAATCAATGTAAACATTTTCTTGTATTTCCTCCTAGTTCCTTTTCTATGGATGTATATATATGTTTAATATATATGCTTTTCTATGTATATAGATGTTTTTCTATGCATATATGTGGTAAATAATAATAGAAATTAAACTATATATAGATTTGAATTTCTACTTGTTTCAATTAACTTTATAATATACTATATTATCATATTATTAAATATTCTTAAACAGCATGATTAGTATAACATCTTTGAAATATGTCATGATAATAAATTATTTATTTATTGTTATTTATTTATTCATTCCCACTGCTTTTGCAATAATGCGGTGAAGAATTTCCATTTACAGAAATCAATTGTCTGCATATCTCCTTGTTTTTTAGTTTCTGAGTTCAGATATTGGCTTTTCAAAGAGGCCTTCTCTGCCCTGTCAAATGCTGGTGAGCATTCCTGCCAGCTATATTCTAGTACATTACCCTTTAAAATTTTCCTCATGGCATTCATTACTACCTGAATTTATCTTATTCATTTATTACTCTTAATTCTTTTTGTTATCTGTCTTCCTTGTCTTCATGGGAACAGGAGCTCTATCTCTATAGTGCCCAGAGAAGTGCCTGGAATGTGGTAGAGCTTAGTGATCATATGCACAGGCTCTGAAGCCATTCTACCTGGGTTCACATCCTGACTTGAGTATGTTGATCCACCTCCCTTAGCCTCCGTTTTATTGCCTCTGACATAAATAACATTTTATTGCCTCACATGCACTCTGTGAAGCAACAGACTCTGCCTCATATGGTAGCTGTGAGGATTAAGTGACTAAGTACAAGTAAAGCATTTAGAACAGAAGCTAACACAGGATTGAAACAGAAACGTATATAGCAATTCATAATATGTGCTGGGCACTGTTCTAAGCATTTTATAAATGTCAACTAATTTAATCCTCACAACCAAATTAGGAACCAGCTACTGTCATTATTCTCATTTTCAGACGAGGGAATAGAGGCATAGAAAAGTTAATTGACTTGCCCAGTTAGACAATATTTAGACACAAGTAATCTGGCTCCAGGGTCCATGCTCTTAACCACTACCTTTTAATGCCCAAAGCACTTACTAAATATTAGTTGCTATGGTTAGAGTAAGCACTTAATATATGTTAGAAAAAGGAATGAAATAAAATATCTGATTAATTTCTTAGGACTTAGCTCTAGAAATAGAATTATTAAATGCTTGGTTTGAAAGAAATTATTGAGCACACGGTAATTAATATTTTCCCAGTTTTATTGAGATGTAATTGACATATTATACAGTATTAGTCCAAGGTGTATAACATAATGATCTGATACATGTATATATTACAGAATGATCACCACAGTAAGTTTAGTTAACATTCATCACCTCACATGGGTAAAATTTTTTTCTTGTGATGAGAACTTTTAAGGTTGACTCTTGTAGCAGTTATCAAATATACAGCACAGTATTGTTAACTATATTCACTATGCTGTACATTACATTCTCACAACCTATTTACCTTATAACTGGAAGTTTTTACCTTTTGACCACCTTCACCCATTTCACTCACCTCTACCCCTCAGTCCCCCACCTCTGGCAACCACCAGTCTGTTCTTTGTATCTGTGAATTTGATTTTTTTAGATTTGACATATGAGTGAGATATAATATTTATCAATATCTTTCCCTACCTGACTTATTTAACTTAGCATAATACCCTCAAAGTTTCATCCATGCTGCTGCAAATGTCAAGGATTCCCTGCCTTTTTTTTTTTCTGATGGCTGGATAATATTTCATTGTATATAAATGACACATTTTCTTTATCTATCCAGTGGATGGACACTTAGGTTGTTTCCATGTCTTGGCTATTGTAAATAATGCTGCAGTGAACATAAGAGTGCAGATATCTTTTTGAGAGAGTGACTGTTTCTTTGGACATATACCCAGAAGTGAAATTGCTGTATCATATGTGGTTCTATTTTAAAGTTTTTGAGGAACCTCCATACTGTTTTCCATAGTGGTGGCACCAATTTACCTTCCCACCAGCAGTGCTCAAGGGTTCCTTTTTCTCCACACCCTCGTCAATGCTTGTTATTTCTTGTCTTTTTGATAATAGCAGTTCTAACAAGTATGAGGTGATATCTCACTGTGGTTTTGATTTGTATTTCCGTAATGATTAGTGATGTCAAGCATATTTTCATGTACCTGTTGGCCATCTGTATGCCTTCTTTGGAAAAATGTTTATTCAGTTCCTCTGCCCATTTTAAAAATTAGATTCTTTTTATTCCAGTTATTTAGTTGTATGAGTTCTACATATATTTTGGATATTAACCCCTTATCAGGTATATGCTTTGCAATTTTTTCCCCCCATTTTACAGGTTGTCTTTTCACTTTGCTGATTGTTTCCTTTGTTGTGCTGAGGGGTTTTAGTTTGGCGTAATTCTACTTAGTTTATTTTTGCTTTTGTTGCTTTGGTAATAAATACTTTTTAAGCTATTAATGTGTGTTTCCAAAAGGATACTGGAGGACAGGGAACATGTTAAGACATCTTGATGTCCCAAAGCTAAGTATCCATCATACACCACTGGATGCTCAGTAAAAGTTTAACAAATGTGTGAATAAACACATGATTTCTAAAAGGTTTATATCAGTATATACTGTCACACAAAATATTAAAGTATGCTAATTTTACCAGGTTCTTTTTGAAAATAAGCACCATAATTTTCTTATCTTTTTCAATTTGATAGGCAAAAGAATAATTCATCATTTTTCCTTTGTATCTTTATTCTCCAAGTTCCTTAATTCAACAAATATTTATTGTAGGTCTACTTTTGTTGGGAACTGTTTTAAATATTGCAAATACAGTAGTTAATAAGATCCCTGAATAATACTCACATACCTCCTCATAGGTTTGTTATGGTGATTAAATAAAACAGTGCAGGAAAATATTTTACAAAAATTCACCACAGCTGATTGGGGCAGGTAGGTAAAATTGCATATATGTGTGCCTACCCTCAGCAGTATTGTTGTGCTAGGGAGATGGAAGTTGGAGTTAAGATCTTACAAGATGGAGTGGCTCAGGTGAACACCCTAGGCTTTCATTTGAGCTCCCTCAGTAGATACATATTAAGAGTAAGGGCTACATCTCGAGAGTAAGGGCAAACCAGAAATAGACCAGCCCTCACAATAATAGATACCTAGCCTTGACTGCAACAAGGTAATCTGCCTTTACTCTGCATATTAGAAGAAATTAGATCCTTTTTGGTGGTAGATAATATCATCTGGAACCTAAATATTTTCATATACAATGTTCAGTGAGCAATCACAAATACCAAGAGTATCAAGAAACAAGATCAAATAATTGAAAACCAAGAGAAGAAATAAAGAATAAAACAGACCCATAGATGATCCAGAAATTTGTTATTAGACATAGACTTCTATTTTATTTTTTGTTTCCTTAATTAATTAATTTGTTGAACTATAGTTGCTGTACAATATTATGTAAGTTACAGGTGTACAATATAGTTATTCATAATTTTTAAAGGTTATACTTCTTTTATAGTTATTATAAAATATTGGCTATATTCCCCATGTTGTACAATATATTCTTGTAGCTTATTTTATACCAAATAGTTTGTACCTCTTACTCCCCTACCCCTGTATTGCCCTACCCACTTCCCTTTCCCCACTGGTAACCACTAGTTTGTTCTCTATATCTTTGAGTCTGCTTTGTTGTTGTTGTTATATTCATTAGTTTGTTGTATTTTTTAGATTCCACATATGTTATATCATACAGTATTTGTCTTTCTCTTAGACATAGACTTTTAAATAACTATGATTAATACATTCAAGAAATAGAGGAACAGATGTTATATTTCAACAGAACACTTGAATCTACAAAAAAATCAACAGATAGAATACATTAATGGAAAAGTTAGATGACTTCCAAGTAAAATTTACAGTTTGTTAATAGTAATGTACCAATGTCAGTTTCCTAGTTTCGACAAATGTACCATGGTAATATAAGATGCTAACAATTGGGGAAACTGGCTGAGGGATATACAGGAACTCTCTAAAATTATTTACTTATCATATATTCAAATTATTAAAATTTAAACTACATGAGGGTAGGAATGTTGGCTTGTTTTGATCATTGCTCTTTCTCCAGGCCCCACCTGAGTAGTGCCTGACTCATACTAGGTATTCAATAAATATTTTAAAATCAAATTAGTTTTTATATTTATATGTTTGTTTTATTTTTATTATCTTTATAATTTATTTATTTTACTTGCCTTTCGTTTATTCTATACTTTTTATAAATTCTTAAGTTTGATGCTTACTTAGATGATTAATTTTTACATTTTCTGCTTTTCTGATATAGATTCTTAAGCCTTTAAATTACTCTCTAATTTCCACATTGTCATAATTTTAATATGGAAAATTTCCATTACTGTACTATTGCAAATATTTTCTTATTTCCATTAGAATTTCTTTTTTGACCAAGAGTTGTTCAGATTTGACTTTTTAGAATTTCCAAAGACACAGGCCTTTTCTAGTTATACTTTTGATATTGATTTCTAACTTTTTGTAATATAATAGGAGAACTTTTTTTTTTTTTTTTTGGTTAATGTTTGCTTAGTATATATTTTTCTAAAATTTTACTTTCAAACTGTGTCATCTGTGTCCTTAAGTTTTGGGCATATCTGTTGAATAGCATATAGTTGGATATTTTAACAAAATCTAGTCTTACAATCTTTGTTTTTCCATAGAGTTTAATCTATTTAAGGATATATATTTATCATTTAATTTTGTGTCCTCTATTTGTTCTACTTTTATGTTTCCTTTTTTATTTGTTTTTTTTTTTCCTTTTTTACCCTTTTTAGAATTGATAGTTTTTTCATTCTTCATTCCTTGCCCCCATTTCTGCTAGTTTGGAAGTTCTTCACTGTATCAGCTGACCTTTATTCTCCTCTACATTTGACAATAAATTCCTGACCTGATGCCCCAATTCCCCCTAATGTTTTTGCATATCTTTCCTATAAGCAGTGAAATTCTTCTACATAATTATGATACAGTAATCAAAAAATCAAGAAATTAACATTGATACATTACCATCTAATCCCCAGACTACATTTAGGTTTCACTTGATACTCCAAGATGTCCTTGAGATGCAAATGACCCAGCTTAGAATCACATATTGTCTTCATTTGTCATGTTGCTTTTGTCTTCTTCAGTTTGGAACAGTTCCTCAGTCTTTCCTTGATTTTCATGACTTGAACACTTTTGAAGATTTAGGATGTCCCTGAATTTGGATTCGTCTGCTGCTTCCTCATGATTAGATTCAGGTTATGCATCTTTGGCAGGAATACCAAGAAGTGATGCTGTGTTCTTCTCATTGCATCCTGTCAGGTGGCATGTCATTTTGATTTGTCCTGTTACTGATGATGATGTTCACTAGACTAAGGAAGTGGCTGCCAGTCTTTTTTACTATAGTTATTCTAAGCCTGGCATCAAGTCTAGCTGGAGAGAGTTGCAAAGGCCCAGAGAAGGTTATCAGATGTCAGGCAGGGTATATAAGTTGTCAATATACAGGTAATCAATACTTATACCATCTTCACAAACTGCACAGGTACTTTAAAATACCTTAGGTCAATAATTTTCTCTCCTCACTTGCATACTATTGTCCAGTTTTTCGTTCTCCTTGCATTTTTACACAGCTTTCTTTTGGGTAATATTTGTCTGGTATACCCTTTTGCATCTTTTAACTTTTACTTTTCTGCCTATGTCTTAGATTTATGGTTTCCAAACAGTTATGTAAAGTTTTTATTATTTTTTCACTTCTTATATCATTAACCAATAGTATTAAATATTCTTTGGAAACTCTGTTGGGTTTTGGTGATTGTTTTTTTAATGGCTGATTTTATAACTAGTTTATTTTTAATTCTCTCTTTCTTTTATCTACTGACTCCTTATAAGATCAGTTACAAAGTTAGTACATTTCCACTTACTACATTCTCTTCTTCCTCTCTTCTAATACCTGGTTTTGATCAATTATATTACTTTACTAGTTTTTTACTTTATATTTTTATGTATGCTTTTACCATGATTTGTTGATTTGTCAGCATTAAATTTTATCTATTGATCCCTGGCTTAAAATAATTGTTTCTCCATTCATCCTTTGATTGGTTGAAGTTCCTTCTCTAGTAATTTCTTCAAGAAGGACTCATGCGAATTGTATTCCTTGTGTTCTTGCATGTTAAAGTGTTTACCTATTGCCTTTTACTTGAACCCAAGTAAAAGAATAAAATATTTGAATCGTGTGATCTTTTCTTAAGGGATTAAAGGCATTACTTTTAGCATTTCATGTTCCTGTTGTTAATGTTGTTTTTGGACAATCTGGTATTTTTCTCCTTCTAGATGACCTGATCTGTTTCCTGGATGCTTAAAAGAGTCTTTTCAATTTCTATTGAATGTTGACATCCAGTAATTTTACCTGGACATTTATCATGTTAATCATTGTGGCAGATATTGTGGATTCCTTCATAAAATTCCATCCCAGCTCTCTTTAATCATTCCATCTATGAGAGATTGCATATACTTGAATTCCTTGAAGCTCAGGTTCTGCATGTGATTTAGCTGCCACCAAGGACCCATCTGAGGTTTGAAAAGTGGAGGAGGGCAAAATTTCTTCTGCTGCTGGCATTTTTGCTGGAAAACCCAGTAGTTCAGGCATTTGCTTATTCTTTAGCTCTAGTACCAGACATGTCAGTGAAATAACCATTTGGCTGGCATGGATCATGGCTGACTGTATGTGCTAATAGAGCCAACAGTTATGGTAGTGACTTCCTGTTATGGATGAAATATTTGTGTCCACACCCAAATTTGTATGTTGAAATCTTAACCCCCAATGTGACGGTATTAGGAGATGGGCCTTTTGGGAGTTGATTAGGTTGTGAAGGTGAAGCCCTGGAGAGTGGCCTTATTGCCCTTATAAAAGAGACCCTAGAGAGCACCCTTGATCCTTCTGCCATGTCAGGACACAGTGAGAAGACAGCTGTCTATGAACCATGAAACAAGCTACCACCAGACACAGAAACTGCTAGTATCTTAATCTTGAAATTCCCAGCCTCCAGAACTGTGAGAAATAAATGTTTGTTGTTTAAGTCACTCAGTGTATGGTGTTTTTGTTATGGCAGCCCAAATGGACTAAGACATTTCTTGATCTCTGATCAGGGCAAAGGTGGTGTGTAGACTAGTGTCTGCACACTAGGCAGCTCCTTCATGAATTCTCAATTTCTTGATCATGGTAGAAGTTGCAGCCTCCTTGATGGGCCAGTTCTGTCGTGTATTCTAGAAGTTATTCCTGAAAGGTCAGACTAGAGATTACTCTTCTATAGCCCTTTCAATTTTTATATAAGGAGGTAATCCACATGTATTAAATTATTCTTAAAAGAGCCAGAGTGTTTAATGTTATCTGCAGTTGAACATATTTGATATAATTACTCTGTGTCATATTTCCCTGGGATTTGGTGTGGTCTTTCAGTCTGTCTAAGAGTCAGGTCTTATTCTTGGGAAGTTTTCTTGAATTAAATTGATATATATTCTTTCTGTGCTTTTTCTTTCGTTTTTGAAGATTTCAGTTCTTCGGAGACACCAGTTACCAATGCATTGGATTATTTTTGTCTCTTTCAAACATAACGTTTTCTCTCTAATATGTTTTAACCATCTGTTCACTTTTATTTCATTTTGCTTATTTTTATCCCATTTTCCATGTCCTTTACTCCTTTTTAGCAGTTTCTACTATTCTCTGTGCTGCTTTCAATGCAGTCTGCATTTTTGTGATTTTTTTTCTTTTTATTTTTTTTCTGAGGTCTGCCAACTCATGTTTATGTTCTTTTGGCTTTCCATATCTTCCTTGAGCTATTATATTTCTGTTTGGAGCTCTTGTTTTGATACAGCTAATTATGTTATTGAACTTTTTAAATTTTGGGCAATGTATTTGGTTATGTCATATCTAAGATAATATTTTTAAATTAATTAATTAATTAATTTTTGGCTGGGTTTGGTCTTCGTTGCTGCGTGCAGACTTTCTCTAGTTGCGGCGAACAAGGGCTACTCTTGGTTGCGGTGTGTGGGCTTCTTATTGCGGTGGCTTCTCTTGTTGCGGAGCACGGGCTCTAGGCATGTGGGCTTCAGTAGTTGCAGCACGTGGGCTCTAGAGTGCAGGCTCAGTAGTTGTGGGCTTAGTTGCTCCATGACATGTGACATCTTCCTGGACCAGGGCTCGAACCTGTGTCCCCTGCACTGGCAGGAGGATTCTTAACCACTGCACTACCAGGGAATTCCCTAAGATAATATTTTTTGAGTGTTTCTTTGTCATTATTTTTAAAACCTTTCCTTTTTTTAAATTCTATTTTTGTATAGATTCTGTGCTGATTACTTTTTAAAAGTTCTCTATTTTTAAAAGTGTTGAATATTTCTTGGAAACAGTATTTTCAGGAGTGCTGGGTGGAAGACTGGGTAGGACAGCATTCCTGATTCACCATGTAGATTGTGTATTTGCCTTCTTCCAGACTTGATTGTTCCCCAGCTGGTGGAGATCAGCAGCTGTAAGTCTGCTTACAACACAGTCTAGCTTCCATCTCTCTCACTGACATACGGCTTTCGACAAATATCTGTGCTCATGTGACTTCTTGTTGAGTTTCTTTTTACCTGCTTCTGTTTGTTATCAAGGGACATTTCCACCACCAGCCTTCACTCCCTGTTTCTATTGATCCAAAGGTGGAAACGTTAGTTTTTCCTCCTTAGGTAAGCTGTTCTCTGGGGTTTTGTTTGAAATTCACAGCCATAGGCTTTATTTTTTTTTTTAATTTAATATCTTTATTGAAGTATAATTGCTTTACACCATTGTACAGCCATAGGCATTTTTTCTCATATTCATTCAGCACTTCTCACTGAGCTTCCTTGATTTTAGCAGCCATGCTCACATATTGTGGTTTAGGGTCACAGATTTCTCCTGGTTTTGTAGAAAATGGCATTTGCTTTTCTGGTTTTTATTCTCTTAATTTTGCAGTGGTTTGTGGAAGTTTTGAATAGATTTAAGAGCCGTGGTACTCTCTCTAAGAGTGATGCATTAGGTAAGGTGTGATCATAAAGACTGGAAGTGAAACTAGCTTCAAAATACATGCACTAAAATCCATCTTATATTTATATATAAAAAAATCATTTGTCCTGTAATATAACAGAATTTGGGGAATTTTGATACACTTTATATTTATATTCTCTGCTTTTTCTCCTCTTTTCTTTTAGGACATTAGGTGCCCAGAATTGAGTTGATCAGATTCCTCATTTTGTTACACACTGTGACCATCTGTCCAACTAAGTCTCTCTTCTGTTTTATTTTATTTCATAATTTTCCCTTTGATTCATGATTCCCTCTCCAATTCCTCTTCCTTGCTCTACCATCACTCACTCTATTTATTCAATTACCCTTCTATAGTTTAAATATCTGCGTATATTCTTATTAATTTGCCTTAATGCTAATGGGCTATAAATCTCATTTTGTTTCTTATATTTTTGCCAAATATTTAACTTTTCAGATCTATTCATGTTCCTCTGTTTGCACTAACTTCTGACTGCTGCCAGTATTCATTGCATGCATTTACTTCGATTTTCTTACACATTCCCCTAGTGATGAGTACTTAGGTTGCCTTTAACTCTTTGGTGCCACAAACAACAATCTAATGAGTGTATTTGTATTTGTCCTCATTTGGAACTTGAATATAGTATAGTCAAGATAGTACAAGTCATTTAGAATGGTTGTCGCATAAATTTAGGGATAATATGTACATAATGAGAACAGAGTAGGCACTTGGTAAATAGTAGTGATTATTACTGCTTTAAATTTATCTATAAAGTGAGGAGTCTGGATAACTTCATCTCTAAGTTATAATTCTGTTATGCGTCTCTGGCCTGAAACATGCTGACTGCAGTTACTTCGGCAACGTATTTTGTACACACATACATATACATTTACCTTCAGGCAGGATTGTTTCTGTATCAGAAGAAAAATCTGACCATTTTGAGGGGAGTGGTTGGTTGGTTGTTTTTTCCCATGAGAAGTTCATGGTCCTTCAATAATTTAAATTTTGGTTGTTCATTCAGTTGAAATTAAAATAATGACAAACAATGCTAGTACTTAAAGAGCTTTCTAAGTCTCTGTTTTATTTAAGAAATAGAATAGTACATGAATGCTAGTGTCCCATTACAAAAAATAACCATCATTTTTCATTTAAAAAAAATACAGTATGTGAAACTCATACATTTAAAATATATTATATGTAGACACATGGGCTCTGTTTTCTACTTTATAGTAGAAGGAATGAGTAAGAGTGGTTCTTAATTAGTCAAGACCTTGCTCCAGGGGTTGAACTTCCAGATAATGCCTCTGCCTGATGGATCTTGAACATTTGTTTTCTCCAGGTCTTCTTAGCTGAGTGCATATAAAAAGAAAAAGAGCACTGGGCTTGGAGTCGAAAAACTAAAGTCTAAAGTTTAACTTTGTCACTAACTAGCTACGTGACAATGGGATGAACCACTTAAGTTCTTAGAACCTCAATTTTTCTCATCCGAAAAAGGGGGGTAATTCTTGATAATCTCACAGGGCAATGGGGCTCAAACAAATCATCTAAGTCTTTGGACCTCTCATTTTTTGCAATTTGAAGAAAACTTGGATTAATCTTTCAAAGAGTTATTTTAATGCAAGAATTCTAGAAACCACATTATATGTGAAAGTAATAGCAAAACTGAAAAATGCTACACAAAAAGGATGTCATAAACATTCAGGTCCTCAAGACATGGTTAGCTCTCTTTGCCTTTTGTCATGTAATTCATACTGAGCATCACACAGCACTAACCACGTAAATGCCAAGTAAATAGATTGTTCAAAGTACTTGGTTATGCTGGGAAGAGCCCTGATGATGACTTAAG
The DNA here is from genome assembly GCF_028023285.1 of Balaenoptera ricei. Classification (NCBI taxonomy): domain Eukaryota; kingdom Metazoa; phylum Chordata; class Mammalia; order Artiodactyla; family Balaenopteridae; genus Balaenoptera; species Balaenoptera ricei. The sequence continues at coordinate 43,518,228 of NC_082643.1, read as the reverse complement.
GAAGGTTTTTATTCACTTACTAGTCATTTCATATTATTTACATTTTGGTTCTATATCTGGTATTGCTATGAATTTTCTCTGAGCTGCCCTTGTATTTCCTGGTTTCTACCTTCTGAACCAGAATAATAGATAATTGTAGCAGACAGTTAACAAGTATTTATAAATTGAATGGGTTTGATTTATTTTTTTCACTCATTGAAACTTAGGGTAGTCCCACTTTGAGATCTACTGGTGTTAAAGATGCATATCAGTTATTAAGCGTCGTCCGTCCATCCATTCATTTAACGTTGATTGAGTACCTATCATGTATAGGCACTGTGCTAGGTTCCGTGTATCAGTGATGAATAAGAAAAGGTCTCTATTCCCTGAGCTCACAGGGTAGTGGAGAGACACACATATATTTACAATACAGTGTACTAAGTATTATAAATACTCTCAGGTATAAAATAGTAGAGGCATCCAGTTGAGGAGCAGTAATAGTCTGGGAAAGCCAGGGAAGGCTTTCAGGTAGAGATGAAGTCTATTTGTGTATTGAGAGTTAAACTGGAGTGTAACTAACAGAATGTTGGGGAAGAACAATTTGATTAGAGCCTTGAATGTCTCTCTGGAAGAGCATGACCATGGAGTAGCCAAGGAACTTAGCAGGGGCAAGGTGGAGCCAGTGACTTATTTTGAGTATGCAAGTGAGGAACGCTTATAGTACAAAGAGCATGAATTCGAGGGTCAGTAGGCTGGGTTTGACTCCAATATCTGCCACTTTCTAGATGCATGTAACCTTGGAAATTACTCAGTCTTTCTATGCTTCAATTTTGTCATCTGAAAAGTAAAAACTTAATTGTGTATACTTTATAGATACAGAGTGGGATTTATATGAGATAGTCAATATAAAGAGCTTAGATTAGTGCCTTACATGTAACAAGTGATCAAAGTATTAGATATTATGATTATGAAGGCATGATGGGAAATGAAGTAGAAAAGGTAGTTAGGGGCTAGAGACATGAGGAGTTTGGATTTTGTTCTACAGGTAATGGTGAACCTTTAAAGGAATTTAAGCAGGGAAAAGATATGGTCAGATTTGTTGTTTAGAAAGGACTCTAGCTCCTGTGTGTAGCATGGACCAGAGGTAATGAGATAAAGGTTTAGTGCAGTTTGTTCATTCACTCACTTATTCATTCAACAATGAGCTGATTGAGTGTTAACTCTGCACCAGACACTGCTGCTGCATCATTCAGATGAAAGATGATGGGGTCCTGAATGGAACAGAAAGAGATGAGGATGGAGAGGAGGAGGGGGACTTGAGGGACATTTAGAAGAAGGTGTACCAAAACTTGATGCCTGATTGCATGTACAAAAGAAGATGTTTAGATTAATTTCTGTTTTTTGTGTGAGCTTTTGGGTAGAGGAAATATCTATCTGGATATCTGGAAATATCTGGGGTAGGAGCTAGTCTCATGAGGGAAGGAATATGGAGCCTGAATATGGAGATGATAAAGCCATGGAAGGTGCTGCCCAGTGGGTAGAGTGTGGTGGGCTGCTCTTTAAGCTATTGTGCTCTTTAAGCTATTGGCAACCCAGAAAGGGAATTGAGCAAGAACAATCCCTAGAAGAGGATTAAGGAGAGAGTGATAGCTAAGAAGAGATGGTCAAATGTATGAAGAAGCCAATAAAGATAAGGACAAGTAGAAAATTTAGATATGATTAAGACCTTGAATGTTATAAGAGATCTAGGAAACTATAATTTCAGTGAAGAGGTGGAAGTGGAAGCAGGGTTGTGGTGAATTAGGGAGTGAATAGGAGGTGAAGAAGAGGGAAGTGTAGACGGATACTAGCGTTTCAGGCAGTGGCTCTTAATCAGGCATGATTATGGTCCCCAGGGAAGGTATTGATCCTGCAGTAAGTGGTGCCTCGCACTCTTCACTCCATCTTAGCCCTGTGGGCCACCTGGCCAGAGAACCATCACCATTTCTGGTCTGATAGGAGGAGAACCACAAATGATAGCCTAATTTCTCTCAGAATGTGGGCCAAGGTCATAAGAATGAGGGGAGGAAGTACAAGTGTTCAGAATAGCCCTTGAGGGGAATGTGAGTGGGAGCTGACTCAAGACAGGTTGAGAAATAGTGTTGAGAATTCAGCTGAGATCAGAAAACGTAAATTTGCAGTGGCATTAATGTGTAGGGTTGTGTGGGTCTCTCCAGCTGTGCTTGGCAGTCTCAGTGTAGGCATAGAGAAGATGGGTTGCTGGAGGAATCTGGAGTTGGAGGTTGGCAGGGGGTGCATGGCAGAAGGCACAGGGTTGAGGAAATTGAAGGTACTGAGGAGAGAGGTTGACATGATGCACCATGGGGTCTTGGCTCAGTAGGGAAGGTAATGAAGCCAGAGGGGGGCTGATGGACTACTGGAGAATGGAAGGATCAAGGGAGTGGGGGTCTCATGGAGGTCAGGATGCTGGTGAAAAACTGGAATAGGGTGTGAGGGAGCTGAACCTCCTTCTCTTCATCCCCATTTCCACATGACTGTAATTAGTTAGTGACACTGTCATGGCTCTCCCTAGTGTATATTTTAATGACTAAAAACATTATTACAAATGGGCATTAAATGTGCCATTAAAATAGTTCTGCTCTACATTCGAGCATGCTCAACAAAACATACCAGACTCAATTGACTATTGGAATGAGAAAGAAAGGGGAAATATAGGGAGTTAGCCAAAAAACCCCCCAAGTCACTTTTTGTAAATTGCTTTAAACCATTAAATAAATTAAGCTGCTCTGGGGTATATGCACGCATTTCATGGAGTTCCAATTTAGCAATTACTGTATCTGCAGCAAAATCAATAAAATTTGCATCCACAATTATACAGAGAAAACATGTCCACGGGACTTCAAGATTGGGTCTTGATTCAGAAAATATTCTTAGATAAGGTCAACTAATAAAAATGCACCAGCTTAAACACTGAACTGTGGTTGGTAAAAATTTTTCTTTTTGATATTTTAATTTTTTTAATCGATTGTAATACATGGTTCAAACATCAAAATGATATGAGGCATACGCTGAAAAGTCTCAATCCCACCTTATCCCTATCCACCTGGTTTCCCTAGCTTCTGTTTTTATTCCTCCAGTGTTTCCTTATGCCAATCCAAGCAGATACAAACATGAATGTCCTTATTCCCTTGTCTTTCTTGCTTAGAAGTTTTCATGCTGTAAGCACTATTAAGCATCTTGATTTTGTTTCCCACTTAACAATGTATGCAGAGATATCTTTCTATCAGTTAAAAACATTAATTTTTTTTTTTTTTTTTTTTTTTTTTTGCAGCTGTATAGTGTGCCATGGTGTTGATTGCCATAATTTAACCAATCCTGCTTGGGTAGTTATCGATCTTTTTTCAATGTTTCATAAAATAGATTACTTTGTATGAGTCTAAGCATATCTGTAGAGGAAGTCTCAGATGCATGATCTCTGAGTTAAAGTATAAATGCATTTGTAATTTGGGTAGCTTTTACCAGATTCCACTCCGAAAAGATTTGCACTGTCACTAGTTTTCACTAGTTGAAAGTACTTATCCGGGTAACTAACTTAATACTAAGTTTATCTACTAACGACACACTTTAAAGTCAAAGTCAGGTGATTTTTGAAAGGTTGGAAGGTTATTGTGAAAATAATGAACATCATGAACATAGGGCTAGGGTTGGTGTTAGTATTTCATTCTGAACCAAATCTATGTGATTTCTTGTGATGACTGAGGTAGGCATAGGGTGTGACAATGCTGCATCACCAACTCTAACATTTGTGGAGTGCTTTTTAATTTACAAAGGGCTTCAAAATTTATTTATTTAATATATATTTATTAAGTGCCTACTATATGGTAGCCAGATTAAGAATATGAGTATTGCTTCTCTCTTTCTTTTGCACATGCAGAGGTCCTCAGAATTTGCTCACATGTACCCATTAAGAGACTTTTGAAAAATTTCATATCCCCTTATATATTTTAAGTGCAAATAGAATAGTTTAAAGGGTGTATTTCCAATGTATTGTAAATATAGGCCTTTTAAATAAAATATTGTATATAGGGTGCTTTCATATGACATTGTTAAAAATGCATCAAATGTAATCTAACTACTGATTTGATATCCACCATCACCTATTTAAAAATATACAAATAAATTCTCTTTTTAATAGGCTGAATATTTACATCATTTATTTTTCTTTAGAATTCATATTTCTATTCCACTTCACCCAGAGAATTTTATCTTTATGTAATACATTTTATGCTTAAAAGTCTTATAGAACATTGTGTCATAATTTTCTGCTACAAAATAAGTATATATATTGACATTTTAATTAAATGTTTTCCTCTAACCATCAAGTTGTAAATGTTGAAACACTATTGACTAAATTATTATTATGATTGTTAACAGTACACAATTGGTTAAAAAAGTATATTACACATTTTAATGAATAATTTAAAAACAGACTTTTTTTTATTGGGTATAGTTGTTTTACCATGTTGTGTTAGTTTAAAAACAGACTTTTACTGAAAATGCATTTTTCTTATATAAGATGACTAGGGCTATATTTTTTAAATTGTTCAACTAAATTTTAGTTTAATTGAATTGTGGATATCTCAGCATTGCTAGAATGAGACAAGGTTCAGCATAATTTCTATTCTTAGTTTTTATTTTTATAAATGAAAACACTGAAATACTTGTTTAATAAATGAGAAGACAGGAAGCAAGGAAGTTTTATTATAGCAGCATTTCTCAATTGTCTGAAATTCTGGTATACACCCAAACCAATGATCAAAGTTTTTTTTTTTAATTAATTAATTAATTTAATTTTATGGCTGTGTTGGGTCTTCGTTTCTGTGCGAGGGCTTTCTCTAGTTGCGGAAAGTGGGGGCCACTCTTCATCGCGGTGCGCGGACCTCTCATTATCGCGGCCTCTCTTGTTGCGGAGCACAGGCTCAGTAATTGTGGCTCACGGGCCTAGTTACTCCGCGGCATGTGGGATCTTCCCAGACCAGGGCTCGAACCCGTGTCCCCTGCATTGGCAGGTGGATTCTCAACCACTGCGCCACCAGGGAAGCCCCTCAAAAAGTATTTTTAATGATCCATTAGCTGACAGTTCAGTTAGGGCCTCCTTCAATGTGGCTGAAAGAAAAGAATTAGAAACAGTGTTATTAACAAACATAAATATTTTCCAAGTGTCTCTTTGTTTGGCACCCTTGAGGTCTTTATGCCCTGGGGTCATGCACCTTGGGTAAGATTGGAAAGAGAGAAAAGCATACCTTTTTTGTAAGAAGGGAGAAATGAAGGAGGAAGTGAGAAATAAAAGCTTGTTCTTTTTCAGTAAGCTTTCTCTCAGGCAAAATTAATTTTAGGAAAGAGTATATATAAAAGTTGAGGATCTGGAAACTAATTCCTTTAAAACCTCCCCTGCACACCCATCCCTTGGAAAGCTCTTTTGTGTTTCTGGAGGTGCGCATATACTAGTTTAAAGACCCCTGGTGTATCTGATCTCCTGTAGAACAAGTTCAAAACCAGGTTACCAGGTAGGTGGAAGGCCAGATCAAGGAACAGCACCAAATGAGGGCTGCCTGCCGAGAAACCAGGCAGGATGAGAGTGAGGAGGAGAAGGAATGTCACTTTGACAATGTCGTGGACTTTTTAAAAATTTTTTTTATTTTTTAAATTTTTTTAAATTTTTATTTTTTTTAAACATCTTTATTGGAGTATAATTGCTTACAATGGTGTGTTAGTTTCCGCTTTATAACAAAGTGAATCAGTTATACATATGCATATGTTCCCATATCTCTTCCCTCTTGCATCTCCCTCCCTCTCACCCTCCCTTGTCGTGGACTTTTTAAGTGATCTAATATGCGCATCCCAAAGTGAACCAGGTCTATTTAAAATGACTGGAACAAAACATAGTATCACCAGAAAGTACATTTTGTGTTATATTATAATCATTTATTTACATGCCTACTATATATGTTAGGGTCTGAGATGGCCAAGACTAAGAAGTAGTATCCTAGTTAAGAACACAAGCTGTGGAGGCCTAGTGCTTTGCCTTGAACTCTGATTCCAACTAGTTTATGAACTCAGGACAGTTATTTAACTGTTCTAAGTGACAGTTTTCTGTGTCTGCTAATAATTATACCTAGTCCATGTGCTTTTGTGAGAATTAAATAAAATTATCTAAGTAATATTCAGTATGTATTCAGCCAGGAACGCTAATTCAGCTAAATACAAGCTAATAGGGGGAGACAGCTATGCAAACATATAAGGGCCATAAACTGTTATACAACAGATGTATGAGGTCAGTATCATTAATCCCATTTTACAGATGCAGAAGTGGAAGAAATTTAAGTTATGTGTTTAAGATTACCAACCAGTAAGTGGAGAGCACACACTTGACTCAGAATGTTGGACCCCTCATAGCCTCTCCAAGTATGTAATGGCAGCACACTGCTGGGTCCTGTAGACTAAAATATTGCTGTGTCATTTAGGCGGAGAGGACAGTTCTGGGCGCTCAGTCAGCACCAGCTGCCTGCAGCCAAGCCTTTTGGTCCTTGGCCTGTGAATGTCTTGCCACCTCTGTAGGCCAGGGAGAGCATCCTCCTATGCATGAAGGGCATTCCAAGGTCAACAAAGTGCTTCAAGCTCCATAAAGAGAGCAGCTATATAAATGGGGGGTTCTCATTAAGATAATAAAGCTCAAAAGCCACTTTTAAAAAGGGAGGTCACCTGGAGGGTTACCAGGAAAAGCCAGATGCCCCAGACGTGCTGTTTAACCTCCAGTTTTCATAAAATATACACATACTATAGGAATATATCTTTATTTTACTTTTAGAAAATGATGACTCTAATGTTGTTTAAATAAATTAAGTCCATTCTTATTATTAGAAGCAAAGTGTCTTGCATTTTACAGGTGCTGAGGCTGGTAGGAATGGATTAACCAGGAGGCTCATATAAACGTCTCGCCACTCTTGGCCAAACTGTATAAACTCTTTGAGTAGGATACGGTTCCAAGCGTCTACTGTTGTGCATTCATAGTGGAGAACACCTCAGTGTATTTCCTTGTTTTGAATAAATTGTGGTATTAAATTCACAGCCTTCCTTCATCAGAAAGGGAAAATGATTTGACCCTCACATTCCTCAGAGCTGAACTCAAACTTTGGAGACACACTTCAAAGCTCTGTAAATAATATGAGTAACACTTTGGACCCTTCTGAGGTGGGAGGGAAATTCCCTTTCTGAAGAACACCCAAGTCTTTAAAAAGAAATGGTCAGGTTTAAATATCTCACTGTTTTTCTTGTTTGAGGCTCCATGCTGAGGATTTTATTTTCTTTTGCAAAGCTTATGCTGCCCAAGCCCTTTTCTCAGAGGTCAGCTGGCGTTGGTGCACAGGGCCTGCTCGAAGGTTCACTGGAGCAAGTTTATTTGTAGTGTGACTGGGGGCGGGTTGAAGATTCCATTATGATGCGGGAGGCTCCCCAAGTTTGGAATATCAATGGCACTTCAAAGGGCTGGAGCTGCGAATTAGCAGTCGGGCTTCTTCTCAGGCCCCAGCATAGAATAAAATAACCCACCAAGAGATGTGTTTTAAGATAGGTAATGGGAATAATTTTCTTCAAGGGCTCTAATTGAAAAGTGGGCACCCCAGCTCTTCATCGATGGCCTCTTCCTGGGCGCAGGAGACTGTCATGGATTTTGCAGAAGCCCCTCAAGGCTCCCAGACTGAAATCTTAAGTGTAATACTGGACACCTCCTCAGTCTGACAAATCCCCTCACTTCCATTAATATTAACCCTTGTTGAAAAGAGTAGCCTTAGAAAAAGGGTAACTCAAAACTGTTTAGCTTAATTTATTTATTTCCAAAATGCCAAACACCATATTGATCACAAGGTTTTCTGAAGTATTCTTTTCTCTAAAATCCCATCCCCTTGTCTTTCTCCACCTCTGTCTGTCCTGTAGCAAAAATAGGGGAGAAACAAAGTTAGGGCTTTTTCTCCTCAAGTCTCCAGTATGAGTCCCAATGTGGCTACAGTCAGGCAAACAAGACAAAACATACGGAACCGTGAGCCCTCTTATCCTTTTGCTACATGATTATGTTTATGTAGCTCTAGAATGATCAGTTCAACTCAGAATACTTAAGACTTTACAGCTCTAGGAATTACCACCTGTGCCTGTGCCTCGCTCTCCAATTGTGTTTAAGAGAAAAAGAAAAACACGCACAGTGGGGAGGCCTTAGATTGCATGAGTACAGTGATCTATGCCTGGCTAGTGGTCATGGTCATGATTGTTTCCCCAGCCCTGGTATTTGTCTAATGCCTTGAGTATAGTTTTGGCTGCCACCCTCCTCCCCTTTAGGAAGGGGCTGCACCTTCAAAGACAAGACCAGAGAATGGAAGTGCCCTGGACTCGGATTTATCTACAGCTGTGGTGATTACTTGACCACCCTGGTTCCTGATTTTCTCCTTGCCTTGAGGCTTTCTGTTGGCTGGAGTTGAGTGGCAGCGTCCCCTATACTGGAAAGCCTCCTTTAAATGGGGCTGCTTCTTGTTTTCATTCATTTATGTTATTTGTCTGGCTTCTGTGGGCCTTTTGATTTGCAGCCTCTGGGCCAGAATCTCACCTCTAGACTTTCACTCTGCTTGTTTTACCTAGAATGCTCATTCTCTCCCTTTACTTGGCTGACTGAATAAGATCCTGAAGGTCTTTGTCTTCTATCATCTGGGAAGTTTTCTTGACTTTTCCAGCCCATCCTGTGTATTCCCTTAGCATTCTGTGTCTTCCCATCATAGCTCATACTGTGCTGCCTAATTATTTGTGAGTTCCCTCACTGGGCTATAAGTTTTATGAGGGTAGAGATTACATCTATTTCATTCATTTTTTATGTCCTGAGTACCTAGCATAGCACCTGGAATCTAGTAGATGCTCAACAAATTCTTTTGCATTAATTAGCTAATCAATTTATTAATATGAGTCTTGAATCATTCCAAATTTCAGGGGAACATTAAAAAAATTTCTCCCAATATTTATTTTCAATATTTCCAACATATTGAAAGGTTGAAAGAATAGCAAAATGAATAGCCTTATAACCTACACTTAGATTCAACAATTTAAAAGATTTTTCATTAATCTAATTCTATATAGAAATGTATGATTTTTGCTGAACTATTGGAAAGTAAGTTGCAGATATCATGACAGTTTATTGCTAAAGACTGCTGCACACATCTTTTCTATAAAATTAACAACTTTATTGAGGTATAGTTGATGTATTAAAAACTGTGCATATTTATTGCAGATAATTTGATGAGTTTGGACAAATGCATATACATGTGAAACCACCATTCAGTCAAGGTAATAAATATATCCATCACCTCTAAAAGGTTCCTTGTGTCCCCCTTTTGTGTGTGTGTATGTGGTAAGAACACTTAATGTGAGAACTACTCTCTTAATAAAAATTTTTAGGTGCATAATACAGTACTGTTAACTTTAAGCATGGGTTTGACTACTTTAGAAACCTTATATAAGTGGAATCGTGCAGTATATATCCTCTGTGACTGGCTTATTTCACTGAGCATAATGTCCTCCAGGTTCATCGATGTTGCATATGGCAATTTTCTTGGTTTTTTTTTTAAGGCTGAATATTCCATTTATATGTATACCACAACTTCTTTCCTTATTTGTCTATAGACTTTTGGGTTGTTTCCATATCTTGGCTATTGTGAGCAATGCTGCAATGAACATGGGAGTGCAGATACCATTCCAAGATCTTGATTTCAATTATTTTGGATATATACCCAGAAGTGAGATTGCTGGATAATAAGGTAGTTTTATTTTTAACTTTTTGAGGCACCTCCATACTCCTCATGGTGTTCCATACTTGTATCATTTTGCATTCCCATCAACATTGTAAAAGTTTCCAATTTCTCCATATCCTCGCCAATCCTTATCTTTTTTCTTTTACAGTAATAGCCATTTTAACAGGTGTGAGGTAATATCTCATTGTAGTTTTGATTTTCATTTCCCTGATGATTACTTAAGTGGACCTTTTCAAATACCCGTTAACCATCCGTATATCTTCTTTGGAGGGATGTCTATTCAAGTCCTTTGCCCATTTTAAAATCTGGCTACTTGCTTTTTGCTATTGATGTGTTGGAGTTCCTTGTGTATTTTGGATATTAATCCCTTAGCAGATATGTGGTTTGCAAATATTTTCTCCCCATTCTCTAGGTTACCTTTTTATTCTGTTGATTGTCTCTCTTGCTGTGCAGAACCTTTTTAGTTTGATGTATTCCCACTTGTCTATTTTTGTTCTTATTGCCTGTTTTTGTATACATCTTTTAAAAAAAGAACAAAAATTTTTATTCTTCCATGTAACACCATACCATTATTATACCTAAGAAAATTCCTAATTCCACAATGTCATTTAATATCCAGTTCATATTCATATTTCACCAAATGTCCCTCCAAATGAACTTTTAAAAAATTGAGGTGAAATTCACAAATTCAGATAACATAAAATCAACCATTTTAAAGTGTACATTCAGTGGCATTTAGTACATTCACAGTGTTATACAACCGTCACTTCTATCGAGTTCTAAAACATTTTTGTTCTCCCCAAATGGAGATTCACCCCATTAGGCAGTCATTCCTCATTCAGCCCTCCCCTGAGTCCCTACCAACTACTAATTTACTTTCTGTCTCTATTGATTTACTTATTCTGGATATTTTATATAAACAGAATCATCTGATATGTGACACTTCATGTCCTTCTAAATTATCTTATAGCTATTTTTTTAAAGAAATGTTAAATATGAATAGAAATAAAAGCTATCAATGCACTATTCCTTCCTTTAATGATCATTTAAAAATAAGATTTCATTTTGCTCTCAAGCCTACCTGGGCACCCCCTTATCTCCTACCCAGTTACAACCAAGAAAAATATCCATGTGTGCTGAGATACATGTAGTCTGCAACTCAGGAAAAGGGGCCAGTGATTTTGCCCCAACCTTTTGTGGCTCTTAGGTTATTAGGAAAGGCTGAACCTAGGCTATGAACTAGTCTCCATAGTTACTGTAAAGATGCTGGTCTGTGGGAGGGAGAAGTGGAGACACTCACTGGCTGTGATTATAGGCACAGCCTATTGTCAGGTTAGCTCAGATTGATGCAGGTGGTAGTAATATATTTGTTTAAAAGGAAGTATTTTTCTTCAGGACTAATTCTGTATGATCAGCATGAATCATAATTCTACATGACCAGTCTGAAGCAGTTATCTTCCTTGCTTCAGTTGCCAAAGATATATTCTGCAATATTCTTTGCTCTATAAAGGAAAGCACATTTGAGAGATACAGTAATAACCACTTCCCCTCTTAACCCGCCTTCCTCACCTACCTTATTGTGCTTTCCCAGGGTGACCTCCTGTGCTCAATAGTAATTTCAGCCGACTCCTTTGGCTGAGCACCAGCTCAGGACTCACCTGCACTGTTTGTTACTGGGCATGACAGCTTGAAAGAGTGGAAAGAGGTCCATGGGTTTAGAGGAACTGCTTGCCTTAGCATTTAAAATTCTACTGAGCACATTTCCATGGCTTTAAATGACTGTATGTGGTCTGTAGGTCCAGTGTATATAGCAAGAAGGGCAGATACTTGCCATCATGCGCCCATCTCCTTGTTCTTCTGCCCATGATAGATGTCATTAGTTGGTTGCAGAATTTTTCCTCTTGAGCTTAAGCACTGCCCCAGGATATTTCTCAACAAAGGGTTCCAGGGAACCATTCGACTGGCCTTTGCAATCAAGAGGAAACCTCTTTTTCTTCCTATTTCTGTGATACAGTCTTCCCAGTTCTCAGTTTGTCAGAACAAACATGTACTTTGAGCGTTACAAATTAAAGCGTATCTCCACAGGAGGCCAAGAGTGTTTATGTTTATTGGTTGAATTCCCATCTCCAGTAAGTCTTTAAAATGCTAATCCTACAACTTGCTGTAGTAAAATTTATAGTAAAAATAATTATGTGAAGAGGTAGTGTGATACATAATTAATATTCAAAAGTAGACTTCCTTAAATTTACACACCAAAATACTTCACCTCCCTAGAGATCTGAAACTGAAAGTGATGTGGCATATCTTTTCTAAAGTAAAATTTATTATCGGATCTTGTCTTTTGAGGTCTCACTAAATAACAGTGCAGCATTGCACACCCTGTTAAGCATGGAAATCTGTGAAGGGATGGGAGAGGGAAAATCTAAGTGCAAAGTGAAAGAGAAGTTTGGGTGGATCTTTTAGGCCAGAATCAATTGAGGCCACTTTATTCTGCTTCTTGGTACTTGGACCCCAGCCACTAAAGTTTATAGTAGCCTGTTTCCTGATAACTGATATTTTCATGGGAGCAAGAGCAAGAGTCTTTGACCTGAAGTGAAATAAAAATGAAGTTTTTAGTCTTCCCAGGAGTCCTTTTAGTGTTTCTGAGTTGTGCCTTGGTTTTAGTTGCTGTGTATTTGATGAGTAATTCCTGAAGAAGAAATACAAATTTTAATTTGATTGAACCATAGGGTCAAAAGGGATTCTTTGTGGAGAAAAAATTCCCTTTATTTTTTCCCTTTCTTTCTTTTAATCTATTGACTTGTGTTATTTTGCTGTGCTTTATTATCTTTATAGACTACCTTAAATCTAATTTTGGACAAACCAGGGTATAAATAAATAATAGTAATAACAACCACAATAAGCTACTATTTATGGAATGCTCACTTGATTTTAGACTCTGTTCTAAGTGGTTAAAAATACTATTTTATTTTAATCTGCCCCCAGTTCTGTGAGGAAGGTATTTTTATTCCCATTTTATACAGGGGGTACACTGAATCTCAGAGAAGCTATATGCCTGCTTAACAACTGATTGGGAATTGGAACACAGATCCTCCTGACTTGGAAGCCTGCATCCTTAACCACTGCACTGGACTTGTCTATATGCATATGGCTGTGGTCCTTTGTTATTGTGTTTTTCTTCAAGTGCTGCCTGGATCTGCATAAGCAGTTTGCTTATTTCTCTGAATCTTCCACTGGGAGATGAATCCCATTGGTTTTACCAGGATTACTGTTTTAAGATATGCTCTGATTTCAGACATTCTACTTGATTACTTCTGGATATTATTATGTTAAAATAAATTTAGGAAAGTAGTTGATCTGACTCTACTATTTGCTAAAAAGCATTTACATCTAAGTTTGTTTACTATAAAAAACACCAAACCTTGATAGGACAATGCCAAGAAGAGTAACAAAATAACTCTTTATGGTGTATTTTCATTTTCACACTGTCCATTAGCCACTTTGTTTTATGTGGCCAGCAGATGTTGGGACTTACAGCACCTGCTAAGACAAGTTGATTCTTTATGACCGAAGCCTGGTCCCATCTCTGTGGGATTTTATGTCCCCCCTGCTGCCTTGCTGGGGCCCAGTGGAATCTGTGCTCTCAGTTCATTAGTGTAGCCAGAGTCTGTGGTGGGTCTTGGATTCTCCATTCAAGAGGATCTGCTGGGCCTGCTTTGATAGTGCAGCCAAGCAACTGCTGGTTGCAATGTAAAAAATGCCAGAGGCTTCTTTTCTGTGTAGAAAAATCATCTGAAAGCCCAATAGCAGGAGAAAAGCACACGTTTTCTTGCTATAAAACCTTAAAAACAAGTTTAGGAAAGAGGGCTTAGAGAACAAATGCGCCCTGTTTCTGTCTGCCCTTGCCTAGATGAATGCACCTGCATTTGGGAAAACTGCCTTTTTACTTTTTCACTCATGGAAGAAACTTTTGACACAGGTTTACAATACCTTGTGAATGATATGCCAACCTATTCAATTTTCCTCTATTAGAAGTCATGTTGGAAAAGCAATTAAGACTGTATCTCTCCATGAAAATGCAATGAAAACCTGAGGCAATATCTGAATTGCAAGTGACTTTTCCCCACTTTGGTTATCCTGGATGATTGTTTTAATTTTCCACTTTACTTTTCATTTTTATATGACCATTACCAATGAAAAATTAATAATTTCATCTCAATCTCTATTTCCCTTTTCTGCTTAAAGAAGGCTTTACATGAAACGAAGGAATTTTAGATTATATGTAGGTGCAGGATTACAGTGAATAAAAAGACAATTCCAAGAATCATTTAAACATTATTTTAAAGGGAAAATATTAATGTACAAATGTTATGAAATCATAAGGTGAGCATTTAAAATGACTAGGGAAAATTTTAATTTATCACTCTTCAATCACATTTCTCATATATTATAAAGTGTTTTGCAAGATAACTAATTTAATTCCTGTCTTTCTACCATATGTACTCAATGTTATTTGTGGCTAGGAGGGAGTATAAGATAGACAAGGAAGAGCTGGATTAAAATTTGTAAAAGGGAATGAAGTTGGTGACTCCATCCTCTTTTCCTCCCCACCCCTTAATTTTACTTTCTGGGGCAATAAGGGGAGAAATACATTTGAGCTCTGGGGAAATTCTATCAAGTTTAGTAGACTTCCAGGCAGAGCACTGCAGTTTTGCGTCACGACAGTGTCAGGAGAATCTTAAACAGAGAGATCTTGTCCTTTATATATTTTTTTCATGGTCTCCTAGCATATCCAATTGAGCTATTATTACAAACTTGCCCACTATCTTCATGGCATCCTTCCACCATGAAAAGATAAAGAGACACTTCCACTTGAACAAAAGCTGTTACTTAAATGTTCTTTGGTTGAGGTTTGCTTGTGTTTTTAAATAATGATGTCTTCTTTCTTTTTGTGCCTCAGTCTTTTAGATCTAAGGACTAGCCATATTTATCTAGCATGTAAGACTCACTGTGCCTTTCTTGTTCACTGCTCAAAAAATATAGAATGGCAGAGAAGAGTCACACCATAAAATAACACAAAAACTTCTAGAAGAACTAGGGAAAAAGGAGAGTGAAATATGCTTATGTTTTTCCGTGGTACAAAGGTTTCTTTTGAGGTTGGCTGGCCGCCTGCCACCCACATATCTCTCAAAGACGATTCTAGTTATAGCAGACCTTGCCAGGGATGGAGAGAAGTGGTCAAAGTAGTAATGTGTGATCTCAGGTGATGCTGAGGAGCTTTTTTCTGAACTTGTGTTTGTAGGAGAGAGGACCATGACAATTGTTAGTTTTTCCCTAAGACTGAAATAAGATAATTTTGCAGAATAATCACTGATACTTCCATTTGCAATCAGATACATAAATTATTAGCATATAGATTTTTATATTTTTCAGAGGGCAGGGAGGATCTAGGCAGTGGTTAATTACACATTACTACAGTTTCTCCAACAAATAAAGTAGACCTAATTGTCTTGTTGAAACTTGTTTATGTTGAAGCTTTTGGAGACCAAAATTAAGGATAT
Source organism: Balaenoptera ricei (assembly GCF_028023285.1). Classification (NCBI taxonomy): domain Eukaryota; kingdom Metazoa; phylum Chordata; class Mammalia; order Artiodactyla; family Balaenopteridae; genus Balaenoptera; species Balaenoptera ricei. The sequence goes on along the minus strand of NC_082643.1, from coordinate 43,502,843 downwards.
TAGGACAATGTCCCTGGAATGTCTTGGACAAGTTCTGGCCCTACTTCGCCACTAATGAATATGTACAGTTGCTTAACTTTTCCTTTATAAAGCAATCACTCATGCTTTATTTATCAGAGAAGCCATACCAATAGTAATAAAAATAAACAAAACAAAAATAAATAAACAAAACCAAACACTGAAACAAAATAATAATCCATTGCATTTATAATAAATTGGAAAGCAGATAAATTAGTCTTGGACAGTTTTACAGTTATGAAAATGAAATGACCAATAAATGTAAAGAAAATAAAATTAAGCTCTAGGGATTAAATAAAAGCAAATAAGCCATTTATCATTTTCTTCACTTATCAGTTAGGAAAAGAGTTTCAAAAATAATAATTACTATTGTTGATTAGAGTGTGCCAGAAATTAATTTTGAGGCAAATTTTGGAGGAAGGGGACTTGGTGATTTAAAGGCATATTACCACTTAAACCAGCAATTTCACTTTTAATAATGTATTTCAAGGAAATAGAAACAAGCACAGAGATTTATGTCTCTTGAGCACAGTGTTTTTAATAATAAAATATTGAAAATAATTAGTCCTACAATAGGTGAAAAGTTAAATAATTGATTGCATATTCATATTCTGAAATACTATGTAGTTTTTAAGAATGATACAGTAAAATAATATTCAATACCATGGAAAAGTTCAGAGTATATTCCTATGTGAAAGCAAAAACAGATTACAAAACAATATCTAAAGCATGATTCTGAGATAGCCTCATCCACCAGAGGGCAGACAGCAGAAGCAAGAAGAGCTACAATCCTGCAACCTGTGGAACAAAAACCGTATTCACAGAAAGATAGACAAAATGAAAAAGAAGAGGACTAGGTACCAGATGAAGGAACAAAATAAAACCCCAGAAAATCAACTAGATGAAGTGGAGATAGGCAACCTTCCAGAAAAAAGAATTCAGAATAATGGTAGTGATGATGATCCAGGACCTTGGAAAAGACTGGAGGCAAAGATTGGGAAGATGCAAGAAACGTTTAACAAAGACTAGAAGAATTAAAGAACAAACAAACAGAGATGAACAATACAATAACAAAAGGGAAAATACACTAGAAGGAATCAATAGCCAAATAACTGAGGCAGAAGAACAGATAAGTGACCTGGAAGACAGAATGGTGGAAATCACTGCCACAGAACAGAATAAAGAAAAAAGAATGAAAAGAAATGAAAACAGCCTAAGAGACTTCTGGGACAACATTACACCCACCAACATTCGCATTATAGGGGTCCCAGAAGGAGAAGAGAGAGAGAAAGGACCCAAGAAAATATTTGAAGAGATTACAGTCGAAAACTTTCTTAACATGGGAAAGGAAATAGTCAATCAAGTCCAGGAAGCACAGAGAGTCTCCAGCAGGATAAACCCAAGGAGAAACATGCCGAGACACATAGTAATCAAATTGCCAAAAGTTAAGACAAAGAAAAATTATTAAAAGCAGTGAGGAAAAAATGACAAATAACGTACAAGGGAATCCCCATAAAGTTAACAGCTGATTTCTCAGCAGAAACTCTAAAGCCAGAAGGGAATGGTGCAATATATTTAAAGTGATGAAAGGGAAGAATCTACAGCCAAGATTACTCTACCTGGCAAAGATCTCATTCAGCTTCCATGGAGACATCAAAAGCTTTACAGACAAACAAAAGCTAAGAGAATTCAGCACCACCAAACTAGCTCTACAACAAATTCTAAAGGAATTTCTTTAAGTGGGAAACACAAGAGAAGAAAAAGACCTACAAAAACAAACCCAAAACAATTAAGAATATAATAATAGGAACATACATATAGATAATTACCTTAAATGTGAATGGAATAAATGCTCCAACCAAAAGACAGAGGCTGGCTGAATGGATACCAAAACAAGACCTGTATATATGCTGTCTAGAAGAGACCCAATTCAGAATTAGGGACACATACAGACTGAAAGTGAGGGGATGGAAAAAGACATTCCATGCAAATGGAAATCAAAAGAAAGCTGGAGTAGCAATACTCATATCAGATAAAATAGACTATAAAATAAAGAATGTTACAAGAGACAAGGAGGGACATTACATAATGGTCAAAGGATCAATCCAAGAAGAAGATATAACAATTATAAATATATATGCACCCAACATAGGAGCACCTCAATACATAAGGCAAATGCTAACAGCTATAAAAGAGGAAATCGACAGTAACACAATAATAGTGGGGGATTTTAATGCCTCAGTTACACCAATGGACAGATCATCCAAACAGAAAATTAATAAGGAAACACAAGCTTTAAATGACACAATAAACCAGATAGATTTAATTGATATTTATAGGACATTCCATCCAAAAACAGCAGATTAAACTTTCTTCTCAAGTGCACATGGAACATTCTCCAGTTTAGATCACATCTTGGGTCACAAATCAAGCCTTGGTAAATTTAAGAAAATTGAAATCATATCAAGCATCTCTTCCAACCACAATGCTATGAGATTGGAAATCAATTACAGGGAAAAAAATGTAAAAAACACAAACACATGGAGGCTAAACAATACGCTACTAAATAACCAAGAGATCACTGAAGAAATCAAAGAGGAAATCAAAAAATACCTGGAGACAAATGACAATGAAAACACGACAATCCAAAACCTATGGGATGCAGCAAAAGCAGTTCAAAGAGGAAAGTTTATAGCAGTAAAAATCCTACCTCAAAAAACAAGAAAAATCTCAAACAATCTAACCCTACACCAAAAAGAACTAGAGAAAGAAGAACAAACAAAACCCAACGTTAATAGAAGGGAAGAAATCTTAAAGATCAGATCAGAAATAAATGAAATAGAAACAAAGAAAAAAATAGCAAATTTCAATAACACTATAAACTGGTTCTTTGAGAAGATAAACAAAATTGATAAACCTTTAGCTAGATTCATCAAGAAAAAGAGAGAGAGGACTCAAATCAATAAAATTAGAAATGAAAAAGAAGTTACAACAGACACCGCAGAAATACAAAGCAACATGAGAGACTACTACAAGCAACTCTATGACAATAAAATGGACAACCTGGAAGAAATGTACACATTCTTAGGAAGGTATAACCTTCCAAGACTGAACCAGGAAGAAATAGAAAATATGAACAGACCAATCACAAGTAATGAAATTGAAACTGTGATTAAAAATCTTCCAACAAACAAAAGTCCAGGACCAGATGGCTTCACAGGTGAATTCTATCAAACATTTAGCGAAGAACTAACACCCATCCTTCTCAAATTCTTCCAAAAAATTGCAGAGGAAGGAACACTCCCAAACTCATTCTATGAGGCCACCATCACCCTGATACCAAAACCAAAGATACTACAAAAAAAGAAAATCACAGAAAAATGTCACTCATGAATATAGATGCAAAAATCCTCAATAAAATACTAGCAAACAGAACCCAACAACACATTAAAAGGATCATATACCATGATCAAGTGTATATTGATTGATTTCAATATACAGAAATCAATCAATGTGATACACCATATTAACAAATTGAAGAATAAAAACCATATGATCATCTCAATAGATGCAGAAAAAGCTTTTGACAAAATTCAACAGCCATTTATGATAAAAACTCTCCAGAAAGTGGGCAGAGAGGGAACCTACCTCACCATAATAAAGGCCATATATAACAAACCCACAGCAAACATCATTCTCAATGGTGAAAAACTGAAAGCATTTCCTCTAAGATCAGGAACAAGACAAGGATGTCTATTCTCACACCTATTATTCAACATAGTTTTGGAAGTCCTAGCCACGGCAGTCAGGGAAGAAAAAGAAATAAAAGGAATACAAGTTGGAAAAGAAGAAGTAAAACTGTCCCTGTTTGCAGATGACATGATACTATACATAGAGAATCCTAAACATGCCACCAGAAAACTAGTAGAGCTAATCAATGAATTTGGTAAAGTTGCAGGATACAAAATTAATGGACAGAAATCTCTTGCATTCCTATACACTAACAATGAAAGATCAGAAAGAGAAATTAAGGAAACAATCCCATTCACCACTGCAACAAAAAGAAGAAAATACCTAGGAATAAACCTACCTAAGCAGACAAAAGACCTGTATGCAGAAAACCATAAGACACTGATGAAAGAAATCAAAGAGGACAAAAACAGGTGGAGAGATATACCATATTCTTGGATTGGAAGAATCAATATTGTGAAAATGACTATACTACCCAAAGCAATCTACAGATTCAATGTAATCCCTATCAAATTACCAATGGCATTTTCTACAGGACTAGAACAAAAAATCTTAAAATTTGTATGGAGACACGAAAGACCCCAAATAGCCAAAGCAAACTTGAGGGAGAAAAACGGAGCTGGAGGAATCAGGCTCCCTGACTTCAGACTATACTACAAAGCTACAGTAGTCAAGACAATATGGTACTGGCACAAAAACAGAAATATAGATCAATGGAACAGGATAGAACGCCCAGAGATAAACCCACACACCTATGGTCAACTAATCTATGATGAAGGAAGCAAGGATATACAATGGAGATAAGACAGCCTCTTCAATAAGTGATGCTGGGAAAACTGACAGCCACATGTAAAAGAATGAAATTAGAGCACTCCCTGACACCACACACAAAAATAAACTCAAAATAGATTAGAGACCTAAATGTAAGACCCGACACTATAAAGCTCTTAGAGGAAAACATAGGCAGAACACTACATGACATAAATCACAGCAAGATCTTTTTTGACCCACCTCCTAGAGTAATGAAAATAAAAACAAAAATAAACAAATGGGACCTAATGAAACTTAAAAGCTTTTGCACAGCAAAGAAACTATAAACAAGATGAAAAGACAACCCTCAGAATGGGAGAAAATATTTGGAAATGAATCAACAGACAAAGGGCTAATCTCCAAAATTTATAAACAGCTCATGCAGCTCAATACTAAAAAAACAAACAACCCAATCAAAAAATGGGCAGGGGCTTCCCTGGTGGCGCAGTGGTTAAGAATCTGCCTGCCAATGCAGGGGACTCAGGTTCATGGCCTGGTCAGGGAAGATCTCACCTGCTGTGGAGCAACTAAGCCCATGTGCCACAACTACTGAGCCTGTGCTCTAGAGTCCATGAGCCACAACTACTGCGCCAATGTTGTGCAGCTACTGAAGCCTGCACCCCTTGAGCCTGTGCTCCGCAACCAGAGAAGCCACCACAATGAGAAGCCCGTGCACTGCAACAAACATTAGTCCCCACTCACCACAACTAGAGAAAGCCCACATGCAGCAACAAAGATCCAATGCAGCCAAAAATTAAAAAATAAAAATATAGATAAATTTATTTTAAAAAAATGGGCAGAAGACCTAAATAGATATTTCTCCAAAGAAGACATACAGATAGCCAAGAGGCACATGAAAAGATGCTCAACATCAATAATTATTAGAGAAATGCAAATCCAACCTACAATGAGGCATCACCTCACACTGGTTAGAATGGACATCATCAGAAAATCTACAAACAACAAATGCTGGTGAGGGTGTGGAGAAAAGGGAACCCTCTTGCACTGTTGGTGGGAATGTAAATTGCTACAGCCACTATGGAGAACAGTACAGAGGTTCCTTAAAAAACTAAAAATAGAATTATCATATGACCCAGCACTCTCACTTCTGGGCATATATTCAGAGAAAACCATAATTAAAAGTCACATGCACCCAGTGTTCATTGCAGCACTATTTTCAATAGCCAGGACATGGAAGCAACCTAAATGTCCATCAACAGCGGAATGGATAAAGAAGATGTGGTACATATATACAATAGAATATTACTCAGCCATAAAAAGGAATGAAACTGGGTCATTTGTACAGACGTGGATGGACCTAGAGACTGTCATACAGAGTGAAGTAAGTCAGAAAGAGACAAACACATATATTAACGCATATATGTGGAATCTAGAAAATTGGTACAGATAAACTGGTTTGTAAGGCAGAAATAGAGACACAGATGTATGGACACCAAGGGGGTAAAGCGGGGGCAAGGGGTTGGTGGTGGGATGAATTGGGTGATTGGGATTGCCATATATACACTAATATGTATAAAATATATAACTAATAAGAAACTGCTGTATAAAAAATATATAAATAAAATAAAATTAAAAAAAGAAAAAGAAATTAAGTAGAAAAAAAAGAAAACATTTTTCTGCAAGACAAAAATTATTAGCAAGCATATGTTGGTTAGAGAATATTTAGTGTAATAATTAAAGAAGACATCTTTAATGCTTCCTAAAAAAGAAAAAAAAAATGGAACATTGTTCTAATTTTGTATAAAAAATGCATAGGAACATTATTGGAATGTTAATAGTGGCTAACTTTGGGGTACATGGATTATTATCCATAATTTTTTCTTTATTTGTGTCTTTATGCATTTTCCAAGTATTCTGCAGCAAACACATTATTTACTATGTAATTTGAATAAAAATGAATAAATGCTATGAAAAATGGTCTGGAGGTCTGGTTACCTGGTGGCAAATCACTTAAACTTTCTGGATCTGAGATTGTAAAATGAGCCCTTTTAATGAACGAGCCTACGGTTAGCTCTGTAAGTCTGTGATATCAGGGTTTTGAGTAGTAGTAACATCTCTGGTAATATCTTTGTCACTTTGGCTAACAGGTATTGAGGGAGAAGGTAAAAGGCATTGTTCATTTTTAAGCATTTGGCATATTTCCAAAACACTGAATCAATTTAATGTAATTACCTTTTCATAATTATAATTTCAGAAGTGTTTCAACTTCAGTTTCAACTTTTTAATCAGCTACCTATATTCCCTGCCTGTGAACTTGGGGCTTAAAGGATAGTAAACAAAAACATTTAGGCACACTGGATTCCTGCTACTTAAAGAAAACCTGTGGAGAACACTTATTTGAAGTAAATTCTTCTCTGGTAATAGAAGTAATTGCCACCAATGTCTATTATGTTAGTTGATTTGCTCATACAAAGTTGTTTAAGGGGCCCATTGGCATTCTGGAGTTATCAGATCCCTCTGAATGGCTGTTGGCCACAAGCCACAGGGTCTTCTTGGGGAGGTCCAGTGACAATAAGAAGATGGTGCCTGGAATGTGTGGTCAAACTAATAATTGTGCTTTGTCACAAATTGCTGGTGCTGTGAGTGACTCTCTTTCACCTGTTGTGGGTAGCTTTGAGAAAATTATTACTGGAGTATTTTTTTTTCCTGAGGCTCAAGCATATTTTTATTTGCATTTCTAGATTGCCCATGCCTCTTGAATTACAACTGTTCTTATTTCAGGGATGACTGTATTATTCTTTTTTTTTTTTTGGCTGTGCCAGGCGACATGTGGGATCTTAGTTCCCCAACCAGGGATCGAACCCGAGCCCCCTGCAGTGGAAGCGCAGAGTCTTAACCACTGGCCCGCCAGGGAAGTCCGGGGATGAGTGTATTATTCTCATAGGTAATGTGATACGTAAAGTCTTTATCCCAATTTTGAACCATCAGAGAAGTTATTTTAAATAATATTAAGAAAGGATTAGGATAAAAAGAATTGTTTTTGCTTAGAATTTTCAGTCTCCCTCTTATGTTTCTGGATTACCTCTATCTGTTATTCTGCTAGAAGTTAGGTATGTACATATAGTTTTTATTAAATTTTTAGTTAGCCATTTAGTGTTCGTCCTCCATGTCTGTAGACTATAGATTTTTTTCAGTTCAAGGCCTCAGGTAACATTCTCTGGCACATAACCCAGCAGTGTATACTGATACTTCCATTGAAGCGTGGAAGAGCAACCTCTGAGATGCCTCCTGAGAGCTTGGTTTATTCCAGGTCCCAGCTGGGGCCAAGGCTGCAAGAGGTAACAGTAGCATTTTGATTGAACCAGAGTTTCTACACGGCATAGATCCAGGAGCTGAAACCAGTCATCAGCCTTATACTCTCAGTTACCCCTGACTGACTCAACAGGCCTGGGGTAGGGAAAAAGAAAGGGGAGGAAAATAAAAATGGTGCTGTGTTGAGGGAAGCATTCTCATAAACTGAATTATAGACTTTGAAATGTAGAATAACATCAAGAAACATGAAGTGTCCGAGATTTTGTCCTACATACAAGCTAATGTGTTAGTCTGTCATAGTTTTATGGATGTTGGGAGAAGATACAAGACTACTAGATTGGAGACAAAAGACCTTATTACTCACAGCAAGCACGTAGGATGGACTTCAGGTTCTTGTTCGTTCCTCTTGGCCCCCAAGTCCCAAGGAGCAATTTGGAGGCTACACGTTGCTCACACAGTGGGTTTGTGTCACAGCCTAAGAACCCCAAGCTTAGCAAATTCAAGTCTTTTATAATAGGCTGCAAGCACATTGCCCAATCTTTGCCCTATAGTATTTTTATTATACTGGACAGTTGGTACATTTGTCCTTTGCTCTGGGTGGAGACAATATATCTACCTCTCAAGGCTCTTCACTATACAAACGTCCATAAAAAGATAATCTAGAATGAAAGCCAGGTTAGGGCCTGTGTTCATAGGGTGTGAAGCATGAGAAACTCATAGAAAATTGTCTCCCAACAAGTAAAACTGTTAACCTGTTGACTGAATGTGGTAAAAGACATATGCTGTGCTTGAAAAGAGAAAATACTGGCCAGTCAAGGGCCAAATAGAAAATTTGGCCAGTCAAGGGCTAAACAGAGATTTACAGTTGATTCTTAATGTTTGTGCAGTCTAATAACCTCCCAGAAGACTACGACCCCACCTGAGCAGCAGCATTTTCATGGGAGCTAATAGAAAAAGGAAGGTAAGGTCATGGGCACTGAGGCTCAGACCTCAATGTAATCACCTCTCACATTTTAAAAATGAGCAGTGCTACTATCTTCTAGTAGAAAAGACTGCCTCATGGCTGTATCAATTTATTTCTCATGAAAAAAAATAAACTTTTCTATTTTTTAAATCTGAAACTGTTACACTTACATATTTTTTTTAAAAAACACTAGGAGTAATAGCATGTTGTTTATATCAGCTGTTATGATGAAAATACTTTCTTCCTAAGGCCTCCTTGTGTTGTTTGAGGATGGAGCAAATATGGGTGGAATATATAACAGATCAAAGGTTAATCCTAGGAGGCACTGAGGCCTCTCCAACACCTTTGAAATGTTTGTGATTTTTCATTCATTCATGTACTTACTGTTTATAGACTCTGTTTCAAAAAAAGTATTCAAATAGGATGACAGGAAATGGCAAAATGCCCTTTAAAATAAGAAAAAGAGAACACATAGTTCTCTAAGAAATTAAATTACAGGTAATTGCTATCACTGGTTGACCAGTAATTGTGTACTACAGTGGTCATTGCAGCATGATTTATGGCAGCAAAAAAAAAAAAAATGGTAAAGACACTGAATATCCCCAAATAAGGAAGAGGTTAAATAAGGGTTTCTCAACATTGGCACTGTTGGTCTTTTGTGTTGGGTAATTCTTTCTTATGGGATCTGCCCTATGTATTAGAAGCACCCCTGGCTTTTCCCCTCTGGATGCCAGCAACATCACCCCCAGTCATAACAGTCAGAAACTTCTCTAGACACTGACAAATGTTTCCTGGGGGGCAAAATTGTCCCCGTTGAGAAATACTGGGTTAAATAAGTATATGAGTTATACTAAATTTCTAGGGTTGCCATAACAAATCATCACAAAATGAGTGGCTTGAAACAGTAGAAATGTATTCTTTCACAGTTCTGGAGTCTATAAATCCAAAATCCAAGTGTTGGCAAGATCAATGCCTTTTGGAGGTTCTGAGGGAGAATCTGTTACATGTCTCTATCCAATCTTCTAGTAATCCTCGGAGTTCCCTGGTTTGTAGATGCATCCGTACAATCTCTGCCTCCGTTTTCACATGGCATTCTCCCCTATGTGACTGTGTCTCAATATTCATCTCTTTTATAAGGACACCAGTCATGGATTAGGGACCATTCTAATCTATGACCTTATCTTAACTTAATTACATCTGCAAAGACCCTATTTCCAAATAAGGTCACATTTACAGGTATCAGAGTTTAGACTTATACGTACGTTTCGGAGGGACACAATTCAATGTGCAGCAAAAGTGTACTTTTAGTGACATTTTGAGGTGACTCAAGGTTTTTCAGTGTTTTTGATGCTGCAGAATTATCCCTCAATTATTGCTAATAGTTTTCATTTAGAAGTAGAGGCATCACATGTAGGTAGAGCATTTCTCAATTGTCCTTGGAAAAAAGCTGTGGAGTCACCATGAGCTTGAATGCAGATTCTTTAGACTGAATGGTAAAATATCCTAGCTCTGTAAATTGGGGGATCTTTAATAGATAGTGAATTTTCAAACTAATAGAAATACTTTTTATTCTAATGTAAACTGCATTTCGTTGGTTCTTCAAAGCTTTTGCAGATCTTGAGATGGGGTATGTGTATTTTTTTTCTAAATATTTGTTATCAAGACATAGTGAGACCAGACCAAACCAGGAGAGACTTGTCTTTGACTTCTTCTGGAGAAAAATATGAAATAGTTTGCCTGATTTTGACACAGTGCTACCTAACACACATATTCCTGACTTTGGGAAATATATGATCAACCCTTGTGATCACCTTGCTTGGGCCGTGAACACCAGGCCAAATCCTCTGAGTGAAGATAGGTGTTTTCTCAGAAAAACATGGGTTTTAGTCATTCTGGGAAGAAAGACTAGGGTGTCTTGGAGTTGGAGAGGGAAGATGTTACTCTATCTCTGAAGTTAGATGAGGAGGTGGGACTCTGGGGATGGAGATACATAGAAATTTCTGTTGATGGCCCCTTCCATGTGGAGAATCCTGGAAGAACCCACCTGGTAGTAAATCATTCTGTACTGAACACATGTTAACCATAAGCTTTCATTAAAACTCTGTAATATTACATCCTGATTTTATCTAGACTTTAAGGACTTAAAGGGGGAGATGTGTTCACTGTGCGGACAGAGGAATGAAGGAGCATGGCTTCTCCACCCAGCCTCGATCCTCTCCTCTAAGCCTAGTTGATGATGGCTATGCTACTTCAAGGGGATATGGGCCCAAGTGTCTTTGAGGGCTGGTCTGTGCTGGAACAGAAAGTAGTAGTTAGGAGCCAGTTAAGAAAAGAGGCATAGGCTATGACAACAAACAGAACATTTTCAGGAACAGATAGGCATTTTTGGGAACTCCCAGATGTAGTGAGTAAGAAAATCTGAATATTCTGCATGGCAGGTTGGGGAATTAGACAATGTTATTTCAGCATCATAGAAAGAGTGACTTTTGAAAGCTGGGGAACTTGGAAACACATGAATTAAATACGTTATGATATTCCCATATGATATATCATTCAATGATTTAAATAATATTAATGAAAATAGTTGATAACATAAAACATACTTTTTTGATATAGTATGAAGTTAAGAAAGACCATAAACTGTATATACAATTTGATTCCAATTTTGTTTGCTAAAGCACTGTATGAAAGAGCCACACCAAAATGTTAACACTGATTATTTAGGCGTTTATGGAGGAGTTATAGGTGATTTTTCTTCCTTCTTTTAAATTCTCTAGTTTTCCAATATCTCAAGCAGGGAAAAAACTGCATTGTAGAAAGCAAAATTTAGTTCTGCTGGCCAAAGCAGAGGGGAAAACATAGTGAGTAATAGCATTTTTATTAGTGCTCAAGCTAGTGTTTCTGGTAGTTACTGAATAACAGTCCTGAGGAGCTAGGTGTTCTCTCACCTGCCAGATGTGGAGGCCCTGTAGCTCTGGGCTCCTGAGGTTACTGTTTGTGTCACACCCTGACTCTGATGTGAGGACTCTGCAGCCTCCTTTACACTTGGCTTCTACCTCCTTCTTCCCCTAAGGGAAAGTTAGCTTTTTTGTAGGCCAAGTAGCCACCCAGAAGCTGTAATGGCAGGCCTTACTACCAGCGAAATCCCACATGACAAATTCATCCTTTGTGCTGATACAATTGACTTGTCACCTCATTTTTACAGCTAATTAGCTCTTTAGTAAGCGAGGGCTAGTGTCAGAGGTCATCTGATACCTGATTCTGGTAAATTGACCGTAAATATTACTGTCCATCTGTATTTGCTGTTCAAAACACTGCTTAGTGAACAGATTTTAGATTCTTTGTGTAGGAGACCCTGCTTATTTTTGTTGGCAAGATAAAGTTTCCAGATAATGCTCATGAAACTTATCATCCCTGAAGTTATCTGGGGTTGCTGCTCAATTAGCCTTTTCAATCGGTCCTGCCACCCACAGGGTGGGGATCGGGGCTGGGAGAGCAGCAACAGTTTCCAACTTTTCCCAGAGGTTCTTTTGTTTCCTCATCTAAATTAGAAAGTCACTGAAGGAACCCTTGTTCTGACTTTGTCCATCACTATTAAAACTTCTAGGGACATTTTATTGTTTTATAACAATAACACCAGTAAAGCTAAGAGCAGCTTGTAATTACTGAGAGGGTCATTCTATGCCAGACACTGTGCTCAAAGGTTCGTGTGCCTTAAATCCCAGCATTCCCGCAACAACCCTATTTGGAGATGTTTTTAATCCCTAAATAATGGAAGAGGAAACTAAGGCTTGGAAAGTTAAAGTTTTTGTCATACAGATAAATAGAAAATCAAGGCTTTGCTCCAGTCTGCCTGACTCCGAAGTAGATTTCTCAACCCCTAAGCTGTATAGCCTTATGGATCTCATTATTAATGTGACTAGAAAGTTAAAATACTAATTCTGAAAATATCCATGGCGTGAAGTGTGTATGTGTGTGAATCATCATTTGTTATAGGCCGTTTAGAGACCAGAATTATCCAGACAATATGGGAGGGAACAACAAAAACAAATTAGAGATAGCCCTAAGGTCTTTGTTTCGAAGGGTTATCTGGAATGAGGCTGGCAATCAGAGTTGAACCGGGACAAGTCTGGTGAGCCGTGTTGTTTCTTTTGGTTCCACTTAGACACTCAGGGGCAGCATCTATGGACAAAGCAAAAGGCAGTACAGCTTTCAGATGAAACAGGAGAAAAGAACAAGCTTTTAACGTCAATGAGAGTGGATATAGGACAGATTCCGGTTGTGTTCCGAAAATGCTGGTGAACACATTTCTGCATAGCCAAGACTTAGTTGTTTCTAAACACAAAATGTAATTTCAGAGAATTTAGCAGATTTCTCCACTCCTACATCCCTAGCTCCTTCCTGAAGGAGCATGGGTAATAAGAGAGTCTTCTTGGAAGGCATATTAAAAGGATTAGGCCATCGATCACTAATGAGATGTCCAGGATTTAGTAACAAGTAGACAGAATCTAGGACCTTAGTTTAGCCCAGTTTATGCAGAGATGGCAATAGAAATCAAAGAATACAGTGACTGCAGTTTCCTTTGTGCTAGGTTGATCAGATATATTAACACCATTTGATAATAATAAAGATATAAAATGAGCAAGATTTTACTTTTTCCCTAGAGCAGACCAGAACTGGATGTATCTGACTGCCATGGAAATTTAGATTGTAGACTTAAAAACATGAGAGGTTAGGTATGCAAATATGGGACTACAGTATAATCAATCAGCCAACCCCTAAGTGTATTGAATAGCCTTGAATAATAGAGTCAGCACTGTGTGTAATGTCAAATGATGACATGGTCTCTGTCCTTATCTAGGGAGGCAAAGAAGGTATAGAGCAGACAAATGAGAGAACCAAACACTTTTTCATAAAGTGCCTGTTGAAGAAGAGGGACTATACAGGGAAAGGAATTTTAGAAAGCAGCTGGATTATAAGAAAGAGAATTTGATTGGGTATCAAGAGACTTTTATGCTCTATTCTTGGTTTTGCCACTAACTAGCTATGTGACCTTGGATAGACAAATTTCTCTCTCTGGGTTCTTCTCAGTTTCCCCATCTGTGAAATGAGGGGATCAAAGATGACAATCTCTAAGGTCTTTCCAAAGCTAATATTCTAATGTAAAGGAGGAATCACTGGGGGAGATGTCCCAGAAAAAGGGGGTAAGAAATGGCCATGCATGGACAGTGTGTGAGTGAGTGTGTGTGTTTGTGCGTGTGTGTGTGTTAGGAAGGGGCAGTTTTGGAGGTGTGAGGTTTATGAGGAAGGGAAGGGGAGGCAAGAGAAGGATGGGTTTAGAACTGTGAAGGGTAGAAATGGAGAGGTGCGGCACACTCAGATATGACAGCAAAGGCCAGTCATTGTAAGTCTCACTTCCTTGATGTGAAGCAAGCGCACAGTTAATCAAGCCGAAAGCAAGTCATCATTTTTGATTCCTCTCTTTCCCTTACTAATCACATCTAAGTCCATCAAGAATATATACTCATATCGGTTGACTTCTCTCCCTGTCTATTACCACCAACTTACTGCCAACACCTTGCTCTGGGGAGAAAACAACAGCCTTGTGACTGGTCTCTTTGAATCTATCTACTTTAGAGTTGGTCCCCTACAATAGCGTCAGAGCAATCTTTAAAAATTATCAGCAGATCCCGTCACTCCCCTTCTTAAAGCCCTCTAAGGTCTTTGGATTGCACTTAGAATAAAGCCACTTCTCCCCCTTGTCGTTGCTTCATCTACAGGAACTATACACCCCAGCCCAGCCTTCCTCATCACCCTCATGTCTTCATGGTCCTTTTCTCCTGGCCTCATTGGCCTTATTGTCAGGCGTTTCTAGTACACTCTTGCCTCAGATTCTTTACACTTGCTCTTCCTTCTCCCTGGAATATTCTTCCCCTATATCTTCATGGGTTTTTTCCCCTCCCTGTTTTATTCAGGTCTATGTGCAAAGTTCACTTTCCTAAGGGACTTTCTTCAACCTACTGTCAAAAGTGGGCTCCCCTTTTCCAATCGTGCTTTATCACAGTACCCAGTTTCAATGATTCCATAGTATCATTGAGAATGACTTTGTGTACTAATTGACTTATTGCCTATTTCCCCCACTGGAATGTAAGCCCCAAGAAAACAGGGACCTATTCTGCATTGTTCATCTTTGTTTCTTGCCCCTGTAACAGGTATCCAATAAATGCTTGTTGGATGAATGAAAGTGTTTAAGTAACCCATAGGAATGAAACACTGTGATATGGTACTGTGGTTTCGAGCACTATGGATCAACTATCAGGCAGACCTGGGTTCACATCCCCGGTCTGCCACTTTCTTGGCAACCACATGACCCTGGGCGAGTTATATAATCTCTGTAAACCTCAGGTGTAAAATGAGGAGGAAAGTGGTGTCAACATCACTGGGTTGTGAGGCATATTTCATGCAACAATGTCATTAAAGCCCTGAGCTCAGTGCTTCATAGAATTAGCTTCTTGTTTCTTTTTACATTTTACATGCCTACGGTCTTCCTTTCTTTAGGCCATGAAAGTCTAGTTTTCCTTTGACCAGAGAAGGAAAATGGTATGTAATATATAAAGGGATTTCCCTCCCTTCATTCCTCTTTCTCCCTCTTTTCCTTCCTCCCTTCCCTCCCTCTCTCATGTTTTCTTATTCTTCTTTTCCTCTCATCTTTCCATCTCTCTCATTTATTGATATAGATGCATATGCATTTATAGTCACACGCTAATATTATACATTAGATAAATTTAAGTGTGATAGAAAGCTCCTTTTATTGTTGTTGTTGTTATTAAAATTACTTTGTGAAAAAGCATATGGTTGAATAATATGTTGACTGTTAAATCTACCCTTCAAATAAAATAAATTTTTAATATATTAATAATCATTTGGATAGTACTTTGGGTTGTAAATTATACCCAGTAGCATTATTTAATATGATTTTATTTGATTTGATATAATTGTCACATTCACACAAGAAAACAAAAAGTTCAGGGCAGTGATGGAATTGTGTCACCCCCCAAAAATGTATGTCTAAGCCCTAAACTCTGATGTCTGTGAATGTGACCTTATATGGAAATAGGGTCTTTGCAGGTGTAATTAAGTTAAAGACCTGAAGAAGAGATCATCCTGGGTTTAGAGCGGGTCCTAAATCCAATGACTAATGTCCTTATAGGAGAAAAGAGAGGGATATTTGAGACACAGAGACACACAGGGAAGAAGACCATGTGAAGAGAGGCAGAGATTAGAGTAATGCATTTAGAAGTCAAAGAAAGTCAAAGATTACTAGGAGAAAGGCATGGAATGGCTTCCCCTCAGATCCTCCAGAAGGGACCAAAACTGCTGACACTTTGATTTAACACTTTCAGCCTCCAGAACTACAGAGAATAAATTTCTGTTGTTTTAAGCCACCAAGTTTGTAGTAATTTGTTACAGCAGCCCTAGGAAATTAATTCATTCAGTGAATTCACAAAGATGCAATTCTAAGCCTAGAGACCATCCATAAACCCAGCTGGCAAACACTTAAGACGAACGGATTTATACAGATTTTTCCAGGCTGGAGGCTGCCCTGTCTTAACAAGTCTGACAAACCAAATCTGCCTTGAAAATGTACTTTGAAATTGTGCACGTCTATCTCTACAGCTTGCCTCCTGGCCCATTCATTGACCTCTTTTACATGGACCCTGAAAATAATCTTCTAACTGGCACTCCTGCTTCCAAACATGGCACCTACCAGCCCACTCTTCACACGGCAAGAATGGATGGATTGTCTTGAACCCTCAATGGATCATTTTATTCTAAGTACAGTGAGAAGTCATGGCCTCATGCTTTCAATAGCTTCCCATGGAAATCAGAGTAAAATACCCTCTTCCAACCATGACCTCCAAGGCTCTTCGTGACCTGGTGTGTGCCTTCTCTCCAAACTTATCTGCAGAAGATGCTTTGCTTACTGTGCTTCAGCCTTTCCCACAGATTATACAGCCAAAGGAGGGAAGAAATCATATCAGTCTCGTTCATCTTTGCATTTTCAGTGCCTAATGAAGTCCCTGGCACTTAGTCGATACTCAAAAGATACTTGCTGATTTGGTAGTTGAATAAATCGATGGCTTAAGGAAGGTCTCCACTCCTTTGTGAGTCTCCTTTTGATATGGCCCAGGAGTCTTTTTGATAGGAGTGCATTTGTTTTAGTGGATACTTTTGCTAGGATACTTGTCGTATCTATATATAGTCACTGTAGTAGTTCTTGCACTTGATTAACCAACCTAGGAATGGAGCCAATTGGAATGGTAAAAAGGATATTGCTCATTAAAAATGAGGATTGAGGCTTCCCTGGTGGCGCAGTGGTTGAGAATCTGCCTGCCAATGCAGGGGACACGGGTTCGAGCCCTGGTCTGGGAAGATCCCACATGCCGCGGAGCAACTAGGCCCTTGAACCACAACTACTGAGCCTGCGCGCCTGGAGCCTGTGCTCCGCAACAAGAGAGGCCGCGATAGTGAGAGGCCTGCGCACCGCGATGAAGAGTGGCCCCCTCTTGCCGCAACTAGAGAAAGCCCTCGCACAGAGACGAAGACCCAACACAGCCAAAAAATAAATTAATTAATTAAATTTTTAAAAAATGATGATTGATAAATCCTCCCATTTCTCCAAAAGCTGTCTCTTCATTTTCATTTTTCAGCCGTCTTTTCCATGGCCTATGAATTGGTTCTTTTCTGTTTGTCAGGCCTCCCTATCCTCCCCCCAATCCCAACTCTAACTGTTTTGTTTACTTATTGCCCCTGGGGCTGATCATCATGACAGGTTTCCCTGGTTTCCTGGTCAGCTAGCCTCTGTTCTCTTTGGCCTGTGAAAGGTAATGGCAGGAGACTGGAAAGGCTGGAAGAGAGAGGTCAGGGTATCTCTTCCCTGCTCCATCAGTGCTCTAGGCATAGTCTCTGGTAATGGCTGCATCCCTCTAGGACTATAGTTCCTGTCAGGATACTCTTTCTCCATGGTTCCAGCACTCACTGAGCTCTGGAGAGCTTATTTCTTCTCCTTGCCCTTTGGAACGAATTCTTGGTAGTAACAGCTTTCTGCTAGTGCTGGTTTCTGGGTGCCTCACCATCCTTTGGTGATTCCCTTAACTCTGTCTAAACCTTTATAAACAGTTTCTTCATTAAAACCTCTTGAGCCACCTGTGTTGGATTCCTTTTTCTGTTGGAAATGGACTTTTAACACTCTATTAACTATTAGGACAGGGGAGTAAGGGTCTAGGGTTAGACAATATGTATTTTTGTTGGCTCATGGCTGGTTTGCAGCTATCATCTTGTCCTGACTGATTAAAGTTCATTTTCACCTTCAGGCTAAGGTAAGAGGAAATGCTCTTTGCCAGCCACACAGGCCAATATGAAGTTGAATTAGTTGAATAACCATAGCTTCCACGTCCTAGAAAAAGTCCAGAATCCGTTTCACAAATTGCCTTCATGTACTGTGGCAGAAACTGTTAAAGTTCATCCAATATCCATGAGTTTTACTTAGACTGGGGCCTTGTGATTGGATTCTGGCCCATGGGAGGTGAGTGTCACTGATGCAGACCAATTTCAGGGGTAACCTTTTAAGAGACCTCCCACTGTCCTCCCATTTATTCCTCCTTGGCCACAGTGACCTTGGAGGCCAATGTACAGATGGTCCAGTTACAAGATGGAGGAGGGCTGCTCAACATGCTTCATATTTTGACTGACTGGCAAACACACCTTTATTGTGTTAGTCACTGAGATTTTGGGTTACATTTGTTACCTCAGACCTGCCTAGCCTATTTTGACTAATAGGTATATAAAGTAGATTTATTCATCCCTAGTATCTTAAGCTTTTGCGGGGCCCAAATCAGCAATAGAAAACAACTGATGTATTACTGCCTCTCCCTGACACCAGGGTCACAGTAGATATTGCTGGTCAACAAGAGCAATTGCTGGTCAACAACTCTTCCAAGATGGGCCTAGGGTGTCTTCTGGATCATTCTCCACACAGAGCAACAATTGTTGCTGGTCAACAACTCTTCCAAGGTGGGCCCAGGATGTCTTCTGGATCATTCTCCAAACAGAGTTCCAAACAGACACTGCCAAACAATAGGCAAAACCTATTCTAGGTTCTGTTCTATGTGGTGAGCTTTACTTTGTGCTCTATCCAACCACTTACTGGATTATAATTTTGAAATCTTTTGTTATTTATTTTCATTATGGAAAATAAGTACGATTTTCATAGTCCATTTTCAGTTTGATTTGTTTGTAAAATTTTGTGTGCTACCTTATTAATATTCATTAATCCCTCACCCTAGAATCAAATAGCAAACCTTAAAGAAATTCCCGAGGGGAGGCCTTCAAGATGATGGAGGAGTAAGATGTGGAGATCACCTTCCTCCCCATAAATACATCAAAAATACATCTACATGTGGAACAACTCCTACAGAACACCTACTGAATGCTGGCAGAAGACCTCAGACTTCCCAAAAGGCAAGAAAATCCCCATGCACCTGGGTAGAGCAAAAGAAAACAGAAAAAACAGAGACAAAATAATAGGGATGGGACCTGCACCTCTGGGAGGGAGCTGTGAAGGAGGAAACGTTTCCACACACTAGGAAGCCCCTTCACTGGCGGAGATGGGGTGTGGGCCGGGGGGAAACTTCAGAGCCATGGAGGAGAGTGAAGCAACAGAGCTGCAGAAGGCAAAGCGGAGGGATTCCTGCACAGAGGATCAGTGCCGACCAGCACTCACCAACCTGAGAGGCTTGTCTGCTCACCCACCAGGGCAGGTGGGGGCTGGGAGCTGAGGCTGGGCTTTGGAGGTTAGACCCCAGGGAGAGGACTGGGGTTGGCTGCGTGAACACAGCCTGAAGGGGGCTAGTGCACCACAGCTCACCGGGAGGGAGTCCAGGAAAAAGGCTGGAACTGCCAGAGAGACAAGAGACCTTTGTTTCGGAGAGTGCAAGAAGAGGGGATTCCTTCCCAGTGTGCCCACAGAAGGCAGAGCACTGCCTAAACGAGCTCCAGAGACAGGCGCGAGCTGCGGCTATCAGCTTGGACCCCAGACATGGGCATGAACCACTAATGCTGCTGCTGCTGCCACCAAGAATCCTGTGTTCAAGCACAGGTCACTATCCACACACCCCCAGGAGCCTGTGCAGCACGTCACTGCCAGGGGCCCATGATCCAGGGACAACACAAGGCATGCCTCAGGCTGATACAACGTCATGCCGGCCTCTGCCACCTCAGACTCACCCTGCATTCTAATTATGACTACCGTACCCAACCCTCCCCCTGGCCTGAGTGAGCAACACAGCCCTAATCAGCTGCTTCTTTAACCCCCTCTTGTCTAGGTGGGTAACAGACTCCTGAGGGTGACCTACACTAAGGCAGGGCCAAAACCAAAGCTGAACCTCAGGAGCTGTGCGAACAAAGAAGAGAAAGAAAATTTCTTCATGCAGCCTCAAGAGCAGCAGATTAAATCCCCACAATCAACTTGATAAACCCTGCATCTGAAGAATACCTGAATAGACAATGAATGTTCCCAAATTTGAGGTGGTGGACTTTGGGAGCAACTGTAGACTTGGGGTTTGCTTTCTGCATCTAATTTGTTTCTGGTTTTATGGTTATCTTAGTTTAGTATTTAGTGCTATTATCATTGGTGGATTTGTTTATTGGCTGGGTTGCTCTCTTCCTTTTTTTAAATATATATATATATATATATATTTTCTCCTTTTTCTCTTTTTGTGAGTGTGTATGTGTATGCTTCTTCGTGTGATTTTGTCTGCATAGGTTTACTCTTACCATTTCTCCTAGGGTTCTCCCTGTTCATTTTTTTGTTTTTTTTCTTCCTTTTCTTCTGAGACATTTGGCTGGCAATGTCTTGGTGCTCCAGCCGGGTGCTGGGCCTAAGCCATCAAGGTGGGAGGGTCGAATCCAGGACACTGGACTACAAGAAACCTCCTGGCCCCACGTAGTATCCATTGGCAAGAGCTTTCCCAGAGATCTTCACCTCAATGCTAAGACCCACCCCATCCAAAGGTCAGCAAGCTCCAGTTCCGGATGCCCCATGCCAAACAACTAGCAAGACAGGAACACAACCCCACCCATTAGCAGAGAGCCTGCCTAAAGTCATACTAAGTTCACAGACACTCCAAAACACACCACCAGATGTGGCCCCACCCACCAGAAGGACAAGATACAGCCCCACCCACCAGAATACAGGCACCAGTCCCCTCCACCAGGAAGCCTACACAAGTCACTGAACAAACCTCACCCACTGGGGGAAGACACCAAAAATAACAGGAACTACAAACCTGCAGCCTGCGAAAAGGGGACCACAAACACAGTAAGTTAAACAAAATGAGAAAACAGAAATGTGTAGCAGATGAAGGAGCAAGGTAAAAACCCACCAGACCAAACAAATGAAGAGGAAATAGGCAGTCTACCTGAAAAAGAATTCAGAATAATGATAGTAAGGATGATGCAAAATCTTGGAAGTAGAATGGAGAAAATACAAGAAATGTTTAATAAGGACCTGGAAGAACTAAAGAGCAAACAAACAATGATGAACAGCACAATAAATGAAATTAAAAATTCTCTAGAAGGAATCAATAGCAGAATAACTGAGGCAGAAGAATGGATACGTGACCTGGAAGATAAAATAGTGGAAATAACTGCCACAGAGCAGAATAAAGAAAAAAGAAAGAGAAGAATTGAAGACACTCTCAGAGACCTCTGGGACAACATGAAATGCACCAATATTCGAATTATAGGGGTCCCAGGAGAAGAAGAGAAAAAGAAACGGACTGAGAAAATATTTGAAGGGATTATAGTTGAGAACTTCCCTAACATGGGAAAGGAAGTAGTCAATCAAGTCCAGGAAGAGCAGAGAGCCCCATACAGGATAAATCCAAGGAGAAACATGCCAAAATACGTATTAATCAAACTATCAAAATTAAATATAAAGAAAAAATACTAAAAGCAGCAAGGGGAAAGCAACAAATAACACACAAGGGAAACCCCATAAGGTTAACAGCTGATCATTCAACCAAAACTCTGCAAGCCCGAAGGGAGTGGAAGGACATATTTAAAGTGATGAAAGAGAAAAATCTACAACCAAGATTACTCTGCCCAGCAAGGATCTCATTCAGATTCTATGGAGAAATTAAAAGCTTTACAGAGAAGCAAAAGCTAAGAGAATTCAGCACAACTAAACCAGCTTTACAACAAATGCTAAAGGAATTTCTCTAGGCAGGAAGCACAAGAGAAGGAAAAGACCTACAAAAACAAACCCAAAACAATTGAGAAAATGGTAATAGGAACATACATATCAATAACTACCTTAAATGTAAATAGATTAAATGCTCCAAGCAAAAGACACAGACTGGCTGAATGGATACAAAAACAAGACCCGTATATATGCTGTCTACAAGAGACCCACTTCAGACCTAGGGACAAAATAGACTTGAAAACAAAGACTATTACAAGAGACAAAGAAGGACACTACATAATGATCAGGTGATCAATTGAAGAAGAAGATATAACAATTGTAAATGTTTATGCACCCAACACAGAAGCACCTCAATACATAAGGCAAATGCTAACAGCCATAAAAGGAGAAATTGACAGTCACAAAATAATAGTAGGAGACTTTAACACCCCACTTTCACCAATGGACAGATCATCCAAAATGAAAATAAATAAGGAAACACAAGCTTTAAATGATACATTAAACAAGATGGACTTAATTGATATTTATAGGACATTCCACCCAAAAACAACAGAATACACATTTTTCTCAAGTGCGCATGGAACATTCTCCAGGATAGATCATATCTTGGGTCACAAATCAAGCCTTGGTAAATTTAAGAAAATTGAAATCATATCAAGTATCTTTTCCGACCACAATGCTATGAGACTAGATATCAATTACAGGAAAAGATGTGTAAAAAATACAAACACATGGAGGCTACACAATACACTA
This sequence comes from Balaenoptera ricei, assembly GCF_028023285.1. Taxonomy (NCBI): domain Eukaryota; kingdom Metazoa; phylum Chordata; class Mammalia; order Artiodactyla; family Balaenopteridae; genus Balaenoptera; species Balaenoptera ricei. The sequence continues at coordinate 43,480,011 of NC_082643.1, read as the reverse complement.
CTTAATAACGAAGTGATCACTGAAGAAATCAAAGGGGAAATCAAAAAATACCTAGAAACAAATGACAATGGAGATACGACGACCCAAAACCTATGGGACGCAGCAAAAGCAGTGCTAAGAGGGAAGTTTATAGCAATACAAGCCTACCTCAAGAAACAGGAAACATCTCGAATAAACAACCTAACCTTGCACCTAAAGCAATTAGAGAAAGAAGAACAAAAAAACCCCAAAGCTAGCAGAAGGAAAGAAATCATAAAGATCAGGTCAGAAATAAATGCAAAAGAAATGAAGGAAACAATAGCAAAAATCAATAAAACTAAAAGCTGGTTCTTTGAGAAGATAAACAAAATTGATAAACCATTAGCCAGACTCATCAAGAGAAAAAGGGAGAAGACTCAAATCAATAGAATTAGAAATGAAAAAGGAGAAGTAACCACTGACACTGCAGAAATACAAAAGATCATGAGAGATTACTACAAGCAACTCTACGCCAATAAAATGGACAACCTGGAAGAAATGGACAGATTCTTAGAAATGCACAAACTGCCGAGACTGAACCAGGAAGAAATAGAAAATATGAACAGACCAATCACAAGCACTGAAATTGAAACTGTGATTAAAAACCTTCCAACAAACAAAAGCCCAGGACCAGATGGCTTCACAGCTGAATTCTATCAAACATTTAGAGAAGAGCTAACACCTATCCTTCTCAAACTCTTCCAAAATATAGCAGAGGGAGGAACACTCCCAAACTCATTCTACGAGTCCACCATCACCCTGATACCAAAACCAGACAAAGATGTCACAAAGAAAGAAAACTACAGGCCAATATCACTGATGAACATAGATGCAAAAATCCTCAACAAAATACTCGCAAACAGAATCCAACAACACATTAAAAGGATCATACACCATGATCAAGTGGGGTTTATCCCAGGAATGCAAGGATTCTTCAATATACGCAAATCAATCAATGTGATACACCATATTAACAAATTGAAGGAGAAAAACCATATGATCATCTCAATAGATGCAGAGAAAGCTTTCGACAAAATTCAACACCCATTTATGATAAAAGCCCTGCAGAAAGTAGGCATAGAGGGAACTTTCCTCAACATAATAAAGGCCATATATGACAAACCCACAGCCAACATTGTCCTCAATGGTGAAAAACTGAAAGCATTTCCACTAAGATCAGGAAGAAGACAAGGTTGCCCACTCTCACCACTATTATTCAACATAGTTATGGAAGTGTTAGCCACAGCAATCAGAGAAGACAAAGAAATAAAAGGAATCCAAATCGGAAAAGAAGAAGTAAAGCTGTCACTGTTTGCAGATGACATGATACTATACATAGAGAATCCTAAAGATGCTACCAGAAAACTCCTAGAGCTAATCAATGAATTTGGTAAAGTAGCAGGATACAAAATTAATGCACAGAAATCTCTTGCATTTCTATACACTAATGATGAAAAATCTGAAAATGAAATTAAGAAAACACTCCCGTTTACCATTGCAACAAAAAGAATAAAATATCTAGGAATAAACCTACCTAAGGAGACAAAAGACCTGTATGCAGAAAATTATAAGACACTGATGAAAGAAATTAAAGATGATACAAATAGATGGAAAGATATACCATGTTCCTGGATTGGAAGAGTCAACATTGTGAAAATGACTCTACTACCCAAAGCAATCTACAGATTCAATGCAATCCCTATCAAATTACCACTGGCATTTTTCACAGAACTAGAACAAAAAATTTCACAATTTGTATGGAAACACAAAAGACCCCAAATAGCCAAAGCAATCTTGAGAACGAAAAATGGAGCTGGAGGAATCAGGCTCCCTGACTTCAGACTATATTACAAAGGTACAGTAATCAAGACAGTTTGGTACTGGCACAAAAAGAGAAATATAGATCAATGGAACAGGATAGAAAGCCCAGAGATAAACCCACGCACATATGGTCACCTTATCTTTGATAAAGGAGGCAAGCATATACAGTGGAGAAAAGACAGCCTCTTCAATAAGTGGTGCTGGGAAAATTGGACCGATACATGTAAAAGTATGAAATTAGAACACTCCCTGACACCATGCACAAAAATAAACTCAAAATGGATTAAAGACCTAAGTGTAAGACCAGACACTATCAAACTCTTAGAGGAACACATAGGCAGAACACTCTATGACATACATCACAGCAAGATTCTTTTTGACCCAGCTCCCAGAGAAATGGAAATAAGAACACAAATAAACAAATGGGACCTAATGAAACTTAAAAGTTTTTGTACAGCAAAGGAAACCATAAACAAGACCAAAAGACAACCATCAGAATGGGAGAAAATATTTGCAAATGAAGCAACTGACAAAGGATTAATCTCCAAGATTTACAAGCAGCTCATGCAGCTCAATAACAAAAAAACGAACAACCCAATCCAAAAATGGGCAGAAGACCTAAATAGACATTTCTCCAAAGAAGATATACAGATGGCCTACAGACACATGAAAGAATGCTCAACATCATTAATCATTAGAGAAATGCAAATCAAAACTACAATGAGATATCATCTCACACCGGTCAGAATGGCCATCATCAAAAAATCTAGAAACAATAAATGCTGGAGAGGGTGTGGAGGAAAGGGAACTCTCTTGCACTGTTGATGGGAATGTAAATTGATACAGCCACTATGGAGAACAGTATGGAGGTTCCTTAAAAAACTACAAATAGAACTACCATACGATCCAGCAATCCCACTACTGGGCATATACCCTGAGAAAACCGTAATTCAAAAAGTCATGTACCATAATGTTCATTGCAGCACTATTTACAATGGCCAAGACATGGAAGCAACCTAAGTGTCCATCGACAGATGAATGGTTAAAGAAGATGTGGCACATATATACAATGGAATATTACTTGGCCATAAAAAGAAAAGAAATTGAGTTATTTGTAGTGAGGTGGATAGACCTAGAGTCTGTCATACAGAGTGAAGTAAGTCAGAAAGAGAAAAACAAATACCATATGCTAACACATATATATGGAATCTAAAAAAAAAAAAAAAAAAAAAGGTCATGAAGAACCTAGGGGCAAGACAGGAATAAAGACACAGACCTACTAGACAATGGACTTGAGGACACGGGGAGGGGGAAGAATAAGCTGGGACGAAGTGAAATAGTAATATTGACATATATACACTACCAAATGTAAAATAGATAGCTAGTAGGAAGCAGCTGCATAGCACAGGGAGATCAGCTTTGTGTCCACCTAGAGGGGTGGGATAGGGAGGGTGGGAGGGAGATGCAAGAGGGTGGGGATATGGGGATATATATATACATATAGCTGATTCACTTTGTTATACAGCAGAAACTAACACAACATTGTAAAGCAATTATACTCCAATAAAGATGTTAAAAAAAATTCCCTTTAGAAAAGTTGATAATATCCTACTTAAAATATACATTTCAGTAAATATATTTGTGTTTTAAGTCAGATTCCAATCCCTGATATAAATCTCGATTTGGAAACAGTTTTATTTCTTCATTTATAGAATTCTGTTGTCCCAATATAAAAACAACTAAAAATCAAATGCACTGACTTTTGGTTCACAGAATCCTTTGATCTTATCTGGAGCTGCTGAACTCAAGTGAGAAAAAAGTAAGCAAAAACTCAGAAAAGACCTCAGAATACAGATACGCTTTACAACTAGTTTTGCCCTTATACTTTGTTGGGGAAGAAGAAATTTTCCTCAGTCCTTCTAGGTTCTTCTGGCTGGTCTAAGAATAAATGAACATGAGACAGATTAACAGGAGAAAATTAACCAAAAGTTTAATGGCATGTATACATGGGCTAGATCTAGGAAAACTGAGTAAATTTCCCAAATGGCCAAAGCCCTCACCTTAAATGCCATCTTCAGCTAAAGACAAAAGAGGATTTTGTTAGTTTGGGATTTCAGAGGAGAGGAAGGAAATTGACATGGAGATGGAAGAACAAATGCTTGGTTAAAAAATGCTTGCTGGGCTATGCAGAGATAGTGGGACACAGAGAGGTATTTTAGCAAACAGACCTTGCTAGGTTCTTCCCTGTCTACCACACCTAGTTCATACCACAGTTATCTTTGGTGATACCTCTATCTACAATCTTTAGGCAGTTAGGGCAAAGGTCAAAGATTCTTCCTGAATGTTTTAGGCCTTGATTGATTCCAGCTCGAAATAATCTGCATGCCAAAGAGATATTTTGGGGTGGGAAATTTGCTCCCTTACAACTTGATATATGTTTAGAGAAAGATTTTAGTGTGTTAATTATTTCTAGAACTATTATGCACCAACTGGCCCCTAGAATACATTTACAGGAAACGGATCCACTTCCCACTATAACAGGAATGTTAAAGGATTCTCCTATTTTGGGTATTCCTCAGTTTCTTTTTTAGCATTTCTAAACATCTTTTAAAGTATTTTGTTTCCTTTCTTAGTATTATAATAAAGGAGAAGTTGGCTAACATTTGGTTGGTCACGATCAATAGAGTCTTCAATAGAGATTGACATCATTTCATGGAGTGCTTGGAGGGCAGAGAGCAGATGTGGCTCTGGGTTGTCCTCACCAACCAGTCTGTTTTTGGTTCACTTATTTGATGTTCACAAGTGAAAAAAACATAAGAACTGCTAAAAATAAGTTTGAACTTCACTGTCTTAATTGGTTGCCCAAAGTGCTTGTATTATAGATAGAAGTCAAAATTATTTCAGATAGTTACTGTTTCCCTAGGGTTCCACCCATTCAATTCCCACAAAAAAGACAGCACATCCTGGTCACTTGAAGTTCTAACTTTTGAAGGAATTTCTTATAAACATGGAATCTGTCTTGCCAGATCCCTTGATCCACATTGAGCTTGTGTTCACTAATTAAGACTCGGCTATCTTGGGTAATCTTCAGACGTCAAAAAACAAGATCAAAGAAGCTACATTTGATTATCTTGTCACTCAGGTGTTCCTGTTCAAGCGTTTCCTTTGTGTCACTTTCTCCTGATCTTAAACCTGATTTGAAATCCTGCCTCATCTGTAGATTCTGATCATCCTTGTCATCTGCCATCACTGATCGATATCTTTGCTTTCTACATTAATTTTCTCCCAGGTTTCTTCCCATTTGAAATCTATACCCACACTTTTACCCTCCCCTGCCATAGTCAAGTCTGTGCCTCTGGTTGCCTTTTTATTGAGCTCTTCCAATCCTTAAACAGAATGGACTTGGAAACCTAGACACTCTTTTTGAAGAGAGTAGATCAGAGTGTCTGATTAAATTCAGAAAGTTACTAAGAGTTTAAATATAGAATCACATAATTCTAGGTCCTCAAAAGCAAAAATGTGGGCTTTCCTGACCCTGAGTGTGAGGTCACATTTCACAGTAACTAATTATTTCATCCTGGAATGACTCAGGATGAGCCATTAAAGGTAAAGATCCTTTGTGACAACCTAGAGGGGTGGGATAGGGAGGATGGGAGGGAGGCTTAAGAGGGGCATATGGGGATATATGTATATTTATAGCTGATTCACTTTGTTGTACAACAGAAACTAACACAACGCTGTAAAGCAATTATACTCCAATAAAGATATTTTTTAAAAAAAGGTAAAGAAACAATTGTTTAACCTTCCTAACTGGCTTCTCAATCCTTGATTTATGATCATAGGTTTTAAAAGTAATTTCTCATGTTCAGGGATTATCATTCCTTATTTAGGAACTCCACAGCCATTTGTATGTAGGGAAGACTGGTCTTGCAGCAGTGATTTCAGTTAACCATCATGTCCAGAAAATAATAACATCCTGGCATCACCATCTTACTTCCTAACTCTGTGACCTTTGATAAGTTTCTGAATATCTCTGTCTCAGTTTTCTCACAACATGAGCAATAATAATATTCTAATCTTTAGGATTGTCATGAGGATGAAATGAGATAACCTGTGCAGAATGCTTAGTACAATGTTGGTACAAAGTGGGCATCAATAAAAGTTAGCTATTAGTATTAGTAGAAGTTAGTAGAGTTGAAGAACTTTTTAAGATAGACCAATGGATGCCAGATCTTCAGGCAGACTATCTAGATCTTGCAGGCCACTGGTGCTGGATTTAACTCCAAAAGTGAAATAGTTGTCTAATAGCTATCCGAGATGAAGAATGAGGGTAGTCATTACCAGCTGGATATTTTCTTTCATTTAAGAAAAGAAGCAGAAAAACTAGAAACCAGTGATTCAAAATCATCAACAATATAATACGAGTTGTATTTGGAAAATGATGAATTTGTCATATAAGGCAACCATTATGCCTGTTCCTCCGGTGTCAGAAAGGGAGAAAATCCCCACTTAACTCTTTACTCACTTTATGTGTGTTTTTTCTGTGATCTGTACTCCAAACTCCCGAAATCTTTCCATGTTATACAGTCTATGAGAAAATTGTTTATTCATGCTGAGTAAAATGGAAAAATAACTCAATGAATGTCATATGTGAGGATCTCTTTTAGAGCTCTCAGTGCTTTGCTGATTTTTAGTTATAGTATTACAAATGGTGCTTCATGTTTAGCTTCTGTTCTCGTGACACTTGTATTCAATTCTCCTCTGTTGGGTAGTCGTTAATTGCCCATATTCTGTTTAGAAAGTTAACATCTCCTTTCTCACTCTGCTGTCCTGGGTTGGTGTGGAAAGAACATGGACACTGGAGACTGGCAAGCCTGGGTCCAACATCTGGTTCTAACCCTTACAGGCTGGGTGACTTTGAGCGATAACCTTACTACCTGAAGCCCAAGTTTCCGAATATGAAGTGAAGGTACTTCCTATACTTCATAAAGTTGTTTTGGGAAATTAGGTATCTAATTAGGTATCGTGTATGTGATGTGTAATATAAGTAATTGTTGCTCAATGAATGTTAATTTTCTCCCCTTCTTTCCTCCATTTGAACAGTGTTCTCCTGGTCTCTAACTACTTCTAGAGCCTAGATAATCCCAGAGAATCTTTCTCATGTTCTTCCTGCCATTCCTGGTAGATGAGCTAGAGACAATAAAGAGAATGAAAGAAAAAGCAACAACTGATGAACCCCATTCATTCCTATCCTCCATCTAATTCTGGATGCCAGTGACATTGTATGATGATATGATCAGTTCCTGGACCACTCTGGCACTATTCAAACATTTACAATTCTACTGTGTGTAGTGTGTATGTATCCAAATAGGAGCACATGCAACTATGTCATGTGTGAAAGCTTAATTCAAAAGAAATGAAGTTATGGCCCTGCCGTCCACTCCCAAGGTAGCTGAGGACCAAGACTCACACACAGAAGAAGATGGAAGAACTTTTACAAAGCATCAGACAAAAAAGAACAAATTACTTAATACAAATCAAACTGTACATAAGTGCTTTAAGGTATTTAGAGTAGGAGAGACTAGCACTGATTCAGTGACATTTATTGAGCAGTTTTTGTGTAGCTGGCACTGTGCTTGGAGCAGGAGATTAAAATTAAAATGAATTAAGACATGGTCCATGCTCTCATGAAACTCTCTGTCTGATGAGAGAGGCAACCATATAACCTAATGAATATAGGGCACACTTAGGAGCACTTGTACAATGCCCAGAAGAAGTGGCCTTTGAGTTATCATTAAAAGGACAGTAGGATTTGGTTAGGACAGAGATCGCAAACTCAAACTCCTAGAACAGTGGGGAACATAATGTAAATGAAAACACCTTTTTTTTTTTTTAAAGCAAAACAGTAATTCAATACAAGGCATTCACTGTGCTTGGTACTTTATTTGTATTCATTCCATATTCATTCTTCTTCTTCTTACTATTATTATCTCTATTTCAGTGTTGCGGAGGCTGAGGCACAAAGATTGAACAACTAGTCTAAAGTCATGTTCCCTTGGAGTAGCATAATCAGGACTCAAACGTATGCAGTCTAGGTCTGATGCCCATATCATTCACCACAACTGTCACTTTTCTATAAAAAAGACAACCATGCAAGTTTACTTGATCAGTGGCAACTAATACTCAGCCTTAGGGTTCAAGAGACAATAGGGAGTGATGGAGACTCTAACCAACTATTGTTTTCAGAAATGATAGCTAGAGAATTCTCTTTTGCCTCTAGAGAAGCCAGAAATCAAGCCTCCCCTCCCCTCATTTAAAATATCCCCAATTTTATTTTATTTATTTATTTTTGACCATTCTCTGCAGCTTGTGGGATCTTAGTTCCCTGACCAGGTATTGAACCTGGGCTCACAGCAATGAAAGTGCCGAGTCCTAACCGCTGGAGTGCCAGGGAATTCCCTAAAATATCCCAGATGTTAAATGTTGGCAAATAATTTAAAAATTAAGCCCTCTATGGATCAAACAAAACGCGATCATGAGCTGCAAACAGATCACGTGCCACCAGGTTGAGACCTCTGAATTAGGCAGACAAAGAAGGTGGGGAAGAGAATTATGCAAGGAGAACAGGCTACACAAAGGCATGAAAGAGATCGTGAGTAATGTGAGTGTCTAGAATAGAACACCAGCAATGGATGAAGCTGGCAAGGTCTTGGTGCACATAGTCAGGAGTTTATATGTTACCCAGTTTGCAAAGGAAGCTAGTGAGAATTTTGTCCCTGTGGCATTGTCCAAGGTAGATGAATCAAGGAAGAGGTGATGGCACCTTAGCTCGTTTCTTGTTTCTCCCTTAGTTCACCTGGTACTGAATATTCCAGTCATCCAAACTGCAGCCCCCTGAGCATACTTCTCTGACTTTGTTCACTTCCTTTGCCTGGAATGTTCCCCAGCTGGAGAATAAATACTCATCTAGGAAGGTTTAACTCAAAGGGGCTAAATCTTTCTAAAACTTTTCCTGATTGTCCCAACCTCTGCCCCTTCCTGCACCCCAACCCTAATGTGCAGACCAACCACTCCCTTCTTTGGACCTCTACCCTGTGTTTATCATGGCACTTGTAACGTTTTATTGCACTTCTTCCAGATAGGTCTGTGTCCCTCACTGGTGTAAAGAACTAGTATGAAACACTTTTAGGCTGAGGAATCTCTTATTATTGTCTGCATTTCTAGAGTATAAGACTGTGTTGGATATGTAATAGGCACTAAAATGTTTGATGAATGAGTGAATAAATAAATGAATGAACAGATGCATAAGTGTTTCCTGAGATTATGGAGCTCCAAGCTGGCTTTTGAACACAGTAAAAGTTCTGAATGTATCATTTCTTAAATATTTTGTCTGTTGACCCAAGAGAATGTTTTGGTTACTTTATATTACCGTTTGGATTCAAAGAGTTCATTTCTTTTTCTCTCTCAATATACCAACAAATCCAACAAAACAACCTTTTTCAAAGTTGCCTGTGTGAGAGAGTTCTTGCTGTATAACAAAGCACCCCAACATTAAATACTTGAAACAATGGTCATTTATTATTGCTCTTGGGTCAGCTGTGTTGTTCCATTGGTTTGGGCTGTGCTCAGCTGGTCTCAGCTAGACGTATTCATATATCTGTGGTCAGCTGGAATTTTATCTATCTCAGTGCCAGATCCTTCTGACCACATTAACTTTGTATTCCTACCATGTTCATAATCCGATTGCTAAAATTGTGGATGATACATTAGGATCACCTATGTCAGTGACTATTGTTTCCTCAGAAGGTGGATCATTCATTCATCCATTCACTCATTAAACAAATAGTGGTTTAAGGTCAACTCTGTGCCAGACATTGTGCCTGATGCTAGGAATAGAGAACTGAATTAGATAAATTCTCTGACCTAGAAAACCAGAGTCTAGTCGGGCAGACAAATGTACAGTAGAAAAATTATAGTCCCAGAGTGTAACAATAGAAGTGAAACAATTAGAGAATTATAAAGTGCAGAGGAGGAAGTGATTACCCATGTGGAAGAGGGGGTCAGTGGCAGAGCCAGGTAAGAAAAGCCTTCTTGGAGGAATGTATGACTGAACGCTTATCTGGATATGCAATTATTTAGTAGTTGTGTCTAGACACCTCTGGCCAGGATTATTAAGATTTGCTGCCATGTAATACACCCTTAGGGTATTGATCTTTCATAGGCATAATATGAATTTGTTATTTGAATTATGGAAATGATAACCTAGCATGCTTTACTTTGCTAGCCTTTGGTCAGTACCTGGCAGTATAGAGCAGTGCTTAGGAGTACAGCCCCTGGACCTACATTGCCTGTGTTTGAATCTCAGCTCCACTGTTTATTAATTGTGCCTCAGTTTCCTCTTCTGTAAAATGGCGATGGCAATGTGAAGATTAAATGCATTATTAATACCTATAAAGGTAGGGCTTACCACATAGTAAGTGTTCATTAATTGTTAGTTCTTTTTAATGATTTGGGTTTTTTCCCCCAGACGTTTTCTCTTTTCTCCCTTATAAAGAAGGGGTAAAAATTACCTCCCCTGGAAAAGACAACCTCTTCAATAAGTGATGCTGGGAAAACTGGACAGCTAGTTACATTCTTGTAAAAGAATGAAATTAGAACACTCCTTAACACCATACAGAAAAATAAACTCAAAATGGATTAAAGACCTAAATTTAAGGCCAGACACTATAAAACTCTTAGAGGAAAACATAGGCAGAACACTCTATGACATAAATCACAGGAAGATCCTTTTTGACCCACCTCCTAGAGAAATGGAAATAAAAACAAAAATAAACAAATGGGACCTAATGAAACTCAAAAGCTTTTGCACAGCAAAGGAAAACATAAGCAAGATAAAAAGGCAGCCCTCAGAATGGGAGAAAATATTTGCAAATGAAGAAACTGACAAAGGAATAATCTCCAAAATTTACAAGCAGCTCATGCAGCTCAATATCAAAAAAACAAACAACCCAATCCAAAAATGGGCAGAAGACCTAAATAGACACTTCTCCAAAGAAGGTATACAGACTGCCAACAAACACATGAAAGGATGCTCAACAACACTAGTCATTAGAGAAATGCAAATCAAAACTACAATGATGTGTCACCTCACAGCGGTCAGAATGGTCATTATCAAAAAAATCTACAAACAATAAATGCTGGCGAGGGTGTGGAGAAAAGGGAACCCTTTGCACTGTTGGTGGGAATGTAAATTGATACAGCCACTATGGAGAACAGTATGGAGGTTCCTTAAAAAATTAAAAATAGAACTACCATATGACCCAGCAATCCCACTACTGGGCATATACCCTGAGAAAACCATAATTCAAAAAGAGTCATATATCACAATGTTCATTGAAGCACTATTTACAATAGTCAGGACATGGAAGCAGCCTAAGTGTCCATAGACAGATGAATGGATAAAGAATATGTGGCACATATAGACAATGGAATATTACTCAGCCATAAAAGGAAACGAAATTGAGTTATTTGTAGTGAGGTGGATGGACCTGGAGTCTGTCATACAGAGTGAAGTAAGTCAGAAAGAGAAAAACAAATACCGTATGCTAACACATATATATGGAATCTAAAAAAAAAAAAAAATTGTTCTGAAGAACCTAGGGGCAGGACAGGAATAAAGACGCAGATGTAGAGAATGGACTTGAGGACACGGGGAGGGGGAAGGGTAAGCTGGGACGAAGTGAGAGAGTGGCATGGACATATATACACTACCTAATGTAAAATAGATAGCTAGTGGGAAGCAGCTGCATAGCACAGGGAGATCAGCTCGATGCTTTGTGACCACCTAGAGGGGTGGTATAGGGAGGGTGGGAGGGAGATGCAAGAAGGAGGAGATATGGAGATATATGTATATGTATAGCTGATTCACTTTGTTATAAAGCAGAAACTAACACACCATTGTAAAACAATTATACTCCAATAAAGATATTAAAAAAAAAAATTACCTCCCCTGATAGGGTCGTTGTGAAGATTTAATGAAATTACATATATGAAAGTCACTTTGAATAGGGACTTTCAATAGTGATAGAACATGGTAAGTACATTGGAAGTATACATTATTGTTATTTTGTTTATATCATGTTTTTCAAAGAACTAAAGCCATCTGCTCTTAGTTTCTAGGAGTTCAAAAACATTTTACATCTTATTATATAGTCTTCTCTTTCACTAGGCAAAGGCCATAATTTACTTATGTATTTCCCTTTGGGAGAACGGTGGGAGGATTGAGTTTTCTTGAGAAAAATTCCAAGGCAGTGTTTGAGAGGTGGGGCTTTACATGATCCTGATGTTGCGGTGTGCTAGGAAAACAGGTCCTCAGGGTTGACCTCTCCAGAGAGACCTGCACACTCATCTCTCCCTTGGTGATGGGCACATCACATGACAGTCCCCACTGCATCTTCTTGTACCATTTGGTTTTTGATTATGCAGAGAAGTAGCTGATCCTTAGATTGTAGTGTTTACTCTCCCCAGCAGGTGTTAGCAATTGGTTAGAAAGATGCTAACAAAAGTAATCAATAGAGCAAAGAAAGATGAACCACTGAAAAGAATATAATGAGATGGTAGAAGTCACCTCAAATATATTGTGGTTGCATAATTTTAGAATTTTCTGGCTAAATTTAAAGAGAGTTAAATAATAGGTAGAGTATTTTCAAAGAATATCTGGTACATAGTGAAAACTGAATAACTGTAATGAATGGATGAATGAATGATAAGGCTATGAAAATGCTTAATAACATTGATTACATGCTATCAGAGAAAACCATTTAAAAACTATACTTTGATTATTCTACTAAGAATGAGGAGATTTTTCAGCTCTGCGGTATATGTGTTAGAGTTGTTTCCCTAGATCCTTAATGAATTTTATAATGTCGTGGTGGTCTGATGGAATTTGTAATTTGAAGACCAGATATGGAGCAAAGAGGAGCAGGCTGGAATCATATTCCTGAATTAAGAGAGAAATTTGACCATTAAGTATTCAAGATCTAATAGTATTGAAATGCCAGTCTATGGCAAAGCCTTGCAGAGTCATTTGTCACTGTGTTTGATTATGCTATAAGGTCTTATTTGATTCTAAGTCTTTGCAGTGAAAAGAGTACTGGTTTGGAAGTCAAATAGACCCAGATTCATGGCCAGCACATATCAGGGATGCCGTTCACATAGACTCCAATATGAGTATTCCTTCACGGAGTCGTACAAAACGGTGGTTCTTCTTGGATTCAAATACTTGCTCTGCTACCTATTAGCTGTGAGACATGAAGCAAGTTAATTAATCTTTCTGGGTTCAGTTTCCTCTGCTGTTACTATGAGCATTAAATTGGATAACACAGTAGTATGTACAGTATCTAGCATAGTGTCTTGCTCATATTTGGTGATTTTTCCACATTGCCACTTGTTAATTAATTGTAAGAAGGCATTGACTCTGGATCTGTACTAGAATAGACATTTGTGCATCTGGATATTTTGCCTCATCCAAGAGGCAGCTTTACATAGTGTGAACAGTTAACACACAGACTCTGGGCTCAGACCTCATGGGTTTGAATTATGGTTCTGCCGCTTAACTAGCTGCAACTTTGGATGAATTAGAGAGCCTCTTCTTACTTCAGCTTCATTTTCTGTAAAATGTGGGTAAGCATAGTACCTACCTCGTTGGGGTGTTATGAGGATTAAACAAATTAACCTTTGTAAAGTACTTGGAACAGTCTATAATATATATTTAGCACCACATAGATATCTGTTAAAATAAGATCTAATGGGAACATGTAGCTGTAGACTACTAAAAGACATTGGTGAATTGTTGTGTGAGGACTGCTTTTTCCTAACAAAACAAGCTGCTTAAATTAGTAACATGACACCTCGATCCATTGTCAAGACATGGACTTTAAATTATTTTGTCAGTTTTTTGATAAACATTCTATCCAAGAAAATGGTGACCAGAATTATGGTTTCAGTCTGTGAACGTAAGACAAAAATAAAATTAAACAACCAAGAAGGGCTTCCCTGGTGGCGCAGTGGTTGGGAGTCCGCCTGCCAATGCAGGGGACGTGGGTTCGAGCCCTAGTCTGGGAAGATCCCACATGCCGCAGAGCAGCTGGGCCCGTGCGCCACATCTGCTGAGCCTGAGCTCTAGAGCCCGTGAGCCACAGCTGCTGAAGCCCGCGCTCCGCATCAAGAGAGGCCACCGCAGGGAGAGGCCCGAGCACTGCAAGGAAGAGTGGACCCCCACTCCCCGCAACTAGAGGAAGCCCACTTGCAGCAACGAAGACCCAACACAGACAAAAAAAAAAAACAAAAAACCAAGAGTATTAAGATTTTTCTTTGAATTGAGATATAGAGGATTGAGTTAATCATACTCTCATTATCATCATTGGTCTTTGCAAGGGTCCCCTCTTGAATGTATGTTTGTATATATGAATGTATGTTTATATATGCGAATGTATATGTACATGCATGAATCTATGTGTGCTTGTATTTATTACCTTTCACTTCCAACAACTCTCTTCCTTTCTCCTTTTCATGTTGGGTAACCATTATAACGTATTTAATGTATATGTTATTGTTTGAAAGTGTATAATTGTTCTGTGTGTATATATCTTTAACTTACATAAGGGCTATCACACAATATATATTTCATTCTATTCCTAAATTTTCTTCACTCGTCTCTTGATCTTAGGAGCCATTCATGTTGCTCTATGTGTATCTTGCTTCTAATTGCTCCAAGTGCTCCATGGGGTACCTCCATCACATTTGTCCTGTCTACACAGGACCTGTCTACACGTGGACACCTGGATTGTTTCCAATTTCCTGTCACCACAGTGAAATTATCAGTCTATTTGTTTTTAATATTCAATGTGGAGTCCTCATGACAACCTGATGATCATTTCTTTATAGATGCAATAGAAGCCCTCTTTTCCAAAGTGTTCAGGGTAGTACTTGGTTAATTAATTGAAAAATTATTAAAACTGGAATTTGTAAAAGTCATACATAATTTAAAGATTTTATTTTAGCTTCAAATGTTTAAGTGTATTTTATTAGTCATTTTTTAAAAAGTAGGGTAAAGGCTTTTCCTTTGTTGAATTTGTATATATATTTACTTTTTTTTAAAAAAAATTATTTTATGGTTTTTCTCTATTTTTTCCTTTTCAAAAATTTAATTAATTAATTTATTTCCTGCTTTATTGAGATATAACTGACATATAACATTGTGTAAGTTTAAGGTGTACAACATGTTAATTTGATACACTTATGCATTGTGAAATAATTACCACTGTAGTGTTAGCTAACACCACCATCACGTTACATGATTACCATTTCTTTTTCGTGGTGCGAACATTTAAGATCAACTCTCTTAGAAACTTTCAATTGTATAATATGGTATTATTAACTGTAATGACCATGCTGTACATTAGATTCCCCAGAACTTATCTCATAACTGGAAGCTTGTATCCTTTGACCACCTTCACCCATTTCCCTCACTCCCCAGCCCCTGGTAACCACAATTCTACTCTTTTTATGAGTTCAGCTTTTTTAGTGATATCATACAGTATTTGTCTTTGTCTGACTTATTTCACTACTTTTGGTTTTATTTTAGTATGGGCCTGCTTTTGGAATTTATTTTCATGTTTCTTGTATAAATGACATGTCAAGTGCTTTATGTGTTTTTCTGTTTCATTTTCTTTGAAGAGAAGTAAGAACCTCGATAAATTGTGGAGAAATCTGAGTTCAGAATTCTTTCAGATTTTTAAATTTTGTTTTTTTCACAGTTGTCCATCAGAATGACTTGCCTTTATCAAGTATTTCCAAAGCATTCAAATTAGTTTTCAGAATAATGATTGATATCTTTCTTTTCACTTTCTCATTTAATTACTTTAAATATGTAGCCTATAGCTACACAGAAGGAGACAAATGGAATTCTACAAACGTGATTTTGTTTTGTTTAAATTTGGAGAGGTCTTAGTTATTTTTCTAGTTTTTGAGCCTCAGGCTTTCTTTGCTTTAGTTACCTGGGGGCTTGGGCCTACAAGCCATGCTTTGATATTTTCAAAAAACATAAAATTGGGCTTGGAAGTTTAAAGAAACAGTAGATTGAAAAGCATTTCTTATATTGCAAAGAGTTATTATATATGAGGTGGTTTTAAGCTCTGTGTCTGTATTGTCTTCACAACCACAGTGAAGCCCTGTCTCTGGAACATAAATGGAGTCCAACATAAATATTTGTTCAATAAATGAATGAGTGAATTAAAACTGGGAGGCAGTTTAGTGTGATTTCTTTTTAAACAATTAATGTTTATTGAGATACAGCGTTGTTAATTTTACAAGGTACCACGTGTTATACATTGCAAAATGATTACCACTATAGAGTAAGTGTGATTTCTGATGCTATTTTATGTCATCTTAAACACTGAGGTATAGAACACTGTATGTAAAGGATTTCTCTGGGCTGTCATATTTTAAGAAGAAACTGATTTCTTCTTACTGCACTCTTAGTAGAAACTTAATGAGAATTTTTCGTTTGCTTTCCTAACAAAAGAGGGTTCTACTCAAATTCTCTGTAATGATTAGTGGTTATACTTAAAACAAAGGTTGTTAACTTTTTGTTGTTGTTGTTGTGCAGAATTCTTCTGTACAGAATTTTAAGCTGGTTGAATTACTTTGGTTTTGGAGAGGATAAAACAAAATGGAATTAGAATGAGTTTTTATGCCAAATTCCAAGAAACAAAACATTAATAGATGGATAGATGGATGTATGTAAATACTCACATTCTTATTTATTCATCCATTTAACAAATACTTACTACCATTCTACAATATGCCAGTCACTATGATGAAAAATTGACAATATTACTGTCCTCATGCAGCTTACATTCTAATTAGGTAGGAGCTAAAACATTTGAAATGAGCTAATTAAATGAACAAACATAACAATTATAATATGATAAGGTCTAGAAAGGAAATAAAAAGGGTGTGAATATAAGAAATAGAGGGAAGACTGGTCTGGGATGGTTCCTCTGAAGAGGTAAGATTTATATTGAGATCTAAAGGAGAAGAAGGAGCCAGCCAGGGACCAGAGAAGGATGCATTCACAGAGGGAACCTCAGTTTTGTGTGCTCTGAGACTTCTGCTAATTATTTCAAAGAAGCTCTGAGGCATATGAAATCTTTACAGATAACCCAATTTAAAAAAATTAAAAAAAAATGAAACCAGTGGAGATATTCCCTAAATACCAAGGCAATTTAGGTTTTATGTAAACACTATCCATTACTATCCCCTACCAAGTCCTCCCCCACCAAAAAAAATGGTTTAATGGGAATGTTTTACGTCCATTTTTCTCTCAAGAATTCTTGTGTGTAATGTCTATAATGTTGGAACTCACTTTTTAAATATATATATATATTTATAGGTAGTCTGATAAAAAAGAGAAAGGAAACGTATAGAGGAATATGTCGCTAATTTACGAACCTAGATAGTTCATTCTCAGTAGATTATGGCCAGTTTCCTACTACGTAGATTATTCTCTTCTGTTAATTCTCTGCCTTTTCTCTTTCCACCCTCTTTTGGTTATTACACTGCTCATTAACATTACTATTAAGCAATTCTGAGGAGGGGAAAAATCAATCAAGGAAAGGAGCTTCAATTTGAGGTTTGGTGGGTGAGAAGTTGAATCAATTGGGTAAAATCAGATTATTTTTGGATTCTCTGGATTTCCTTTGTCCATGTTATTTCTGCCCCAATAGCCCAGACTAACACAAGCTGATTATACTGTATAACATAGAAACACACACAGCAAAAGGTTTTGGGAGCACAGACGTATTTAAACTAAAACTTCTAGGTGACAAAGTTACTTAAGTGATTACAATTTGAAAAGCGTTGAGGTGATGCTAGTAATACAAACAGAGATTGTACTTAGAAAGCATGTTGTTGCCTGTAGTCATAGGATACAACATCTACAGTAAGGGATTCTTCACATCCTAGAACTAGCTGACCCTGCATCATAAAAAATAGACCAAGTTATGTTCTTGGCCTTTCCCTATTCCTGATCATACCCTTTAACCCACATAAGCTGTGTTCTTGTTAGTTAGGAAATAGAAATAGTTCTTTTGAAATATTAGCTACAAATGTGAAAAAAAGCCCAAGTGCACACCCTAAGTCATGGCCATCACTCATTTTATGTTTGTAAATCTTGTAAAAGCCTCCATGTTCTTCCTTTTCAGGCCTGAAGCTATTTCTTTTGTGAATGTCCATTGGTCTACTGTGTTCACAGGGGGCTGAGGAGCTGTTTCCCCCTCGGATGCTTGAGGACAGGGGAGGTTGAAGACCAGGTTCCACGGGTAGGTCAGAAAAGGATATGGGGGAGATTCTATGTCCTTGGTGGGGATGTATTTGTGCTGAACTTGCGAAATGCATGAGGTCAGTGTCATCTGTTTTCAGTATTTCCTGAACAATTGATTTATTCCACATTATTAATGAACTTTGCAGCAGTTCCACTTGTCAGAGCCTACTCTGTAGGGGTCAATAATGAGAGGAAACCTGATGTTAGTGAATCCAGCTTAAGTGATTCTGTCATGCTAATGATTCAATATATCAGGAAAAATGTCAGCTCCTTCCAATATGTTAATTCCTCTGATCGTATTTGCATAAACTACAGTCAATGAAATACAAGCTCCCCCCTAAGATAGTTAATGGAGATTTGTAAGGGATTTTTTTAAAAAAATATCTTTATTGGAGAATAATTGCTTTACAATGGTGTGTTAGTTTCTGCATTATAACAAAGTGAATCAGTTATACATATACATATATCCCCATATCTCTTCCCTCTTGCGTCTCCCTCCCTCCACCCTCTCTATCCCACACCTCTAGGTGGTCACAAAGCACCGAGCTGATCTACCTGTGCTATGCGGCTGCTTCCCACTAGCTATCTATTTTACATTAGGTAGTGTATACATGTCCATGCCACTCTCTCACTTTGTCCCAGCTTACCCTTCCCCCTCCCTGTATCCTCAAGTCCATTGTCTAGTAGTTCTGCGTCTTTACTCCCGCTTTGCCCTTAGGTTCTTCATGACCCTTTTTTTTTTTTTTTTTTTAGATTCCATATATATATGTTAGCATACTGTATTTGTTTTTCTCTTTCTGACTGACTTCACTCTGTATGACAGACTCTAGGTCCATCCACCTCACTACAAAAAACTCAATTTCATTTCTTTTATGGCTGAGTAAGATTCCATTGTATATATGTGCCACATCTTCTTTATCCATTCATCTGTTGATGGACACTTAGGTTGTTTCCATGTCCTGGCTATTGTAAATAGAGCTGCAATGAACATTGTGGTACACGACCCTTTTTGAATTATAGTTTTCTCAGGGTATATGCCCAGGAGTGGGATTGCTGGGTCGTATGGTAGTTCTACTTGTAGTATTTTAAGGAACCTCCATACTCTTCTCCATGGTGGCTGTATCAACTTACATTCACACCAACAGTGCAAGAGGGTTGCATTTTCTCCACACCCTCTCCAGCATTTATTGTTTGTAGATTTTTTGATGATGGCCATTCTGCCTGCTGTGAGGTGATACCTCATTGTAGTTTTGATTTGCATTTCTCTAATGATTTGGGATGTTGAGCATCCTTTCATGTGTTTGTTGGCAATCTGTATATCTTCTTTGGAGAAATGTCTATTTAGGTATTCTGTCCATTTTGGATTGGATTGTTTCTATTTTTGTTATTGAGCTACATGAGCTGCCTGTATATTTTGGAGATTAATCCTTTGTCCATTGCTTCATTTGCAAATAGTTTCTCCCATTCTTAGGCTTATCTTTTCATCTTGTTTATGGTTTCCTTTGCTGTGCAAAAGCTTTTAAGTTACATTAGGTCCCATTTGTTTATTTTTGGTTTTATTTCCATTTCTCTAGGAGGTGGGTCAAAAAGGATCTTGTTGTGATTTATGTGATAGAGTGTACTACATATGTTTTCCTCTAAGAGTTTTATAGTGTCTGGCCTTAAATTTAGGTCTTTAATCCATTTTGAGTTTATTTTTGTGTATGGTGTTAGGGAGTGTTCTAATTTCATTCTTTTACATGTAACTGTCCAGTTTTCCCAGCACCACTTACTGAAGAGGCTGTCTTTTCTCCATTGTATATTCTTGCCTCCTTTATCAAAGATAAGGTGACCATATGTGTGTGGGTTTATCTCTGGGCTTTCTATCCTGTTCCATTGATCTGTATTTCTGTTCTTCTGCCAGTACCATACTGTCTTGATTACTGTAGCTTTGTAGTATAGTCTGAAGTTTGGGAGTGTGATTCCTCCAGCTCTGTTTTTCTTTCTCAAGATTGCTTTGGCTATTCAGGGTCTTTTGTGTTTCCATACAAATTGTGATATTTTTTGTTCTAGCTCTGTGAAAAATGCCAGTGGTAGTTTGATAGGGATTGCATTGAATCTGTAGATTGCTTTGGGTAGTAGAGTCATTTTTACAATGTTGATTCTTCCAATCCAAGAACATGGTATATCTCTCCATCTATTTGTATCATCTTTAATTTCTTTCATCAGTGTCTTATAATTTTCTGCATACAGGTCTTTTGTCTCCTCAGGTAGCTTTATTCCTAGGTATTTTATTCTTTCTGTTGCAATGGTAAATGGGAGTATTTTCTTAATTTCTCTTTCAGATTTTTCATCATTAGTGTATAGGAATGCAAGAGATTTCTGTGCATTAATTTTGTATCCTGCTACTTTATCAAATTCACTGATTAGCTCTAGAAGTTTTCTGGTAGCATCTTTAGGATACTCTATGTATAGTATTATGTCATCTGCAAACAGTGACAGATTTACTTCTTCTTTTCCGATTTGGATTCCTTTTATTTCTTTTTCTTCTCTGATTGCTGTTAAAACTTCCAAAAGTATGTTGAATAATAGTGGTGAGAGTGGGCAACCTTGTCTTGTTCCTGATCTTAGTGGAAATAGTTTCAGTTTTTCACCATTGAGGACGATATTGGCTGTGGGTTTGTCATATATGGCCTTTATTATGTTGAGGTAAGTTCCCTCTGTGCCTACTTTCTGGAGGGTTATAATCATAAATGGGTGTTGAATTTTGTCAAAAGCTTTCTCTGCATCTATTGAGATGATCATATGGTTTTTCTCTTTCAGTTTGTTAATATGGTGTATCACAATGATTGATTTGCATATATTGACGAATCCTTGCATTCCTGGGATAAACCCCACTTGATCATGGTGTATGATCCTTTTAATGTGTTGTTGGATTCTGTTTGCTAGTATTTTGTTAACGATTTTTGCA
Source organism: Balaenoptera ricei (assembly GCF_028023285.1). Lineage (NCBI taxonomy): Eukaryota > Metazoa > Chordata > Mammalia > Artiodactyla > Balaenopteridae > Balaenoptera > Balaenoptera ricei. The sequence goes on along the minus strand of NC_082643.1, from coordinate 43,458,838 downwards.
TCTATGTTCATCAGTGATATCGGCCTGTAGTATTCTTTCTTTGTGACATCTTTGTCTGGTTTTGGTATCAGGGTGATGGTGACCTTGTAGAATAAGTTTGGGAGTGTTCCTCCCTCTGCTATATTTTGGAAGAGTTTGAGAAGGAAAGGTGTTAGCTCTTCTCTAAATGTTTGATAGAATTAGCCTGTGAAGCCATCTGGTCCTGGGCTTTTGTTTGTTGGAAGATTTTTAATCACAGTTTCAATTTCAGTGCTTGTGATTGGTCTGTTCATATTTTCTATTTCTTCCTGGTTCAGTCTCGGCAGGTTGTGCATTTCTAAGAATGTGTCCATTTCTTCCAGGTTGTCCATTTTATTGGCATAGAGTTGCTTGTAGTAATCTCTCATGATCCTTTGTATTTCTGCAGTGTCAGTTGTTACTTCTCCTTTTTCATTTCTAATTCTATTGATTTGTGTTTTCTCCCTTTTTTTCTTGATGAGTCTGGCTAATGGTTTATCAAATTTGTTTATTTTCTCAAAGAACCAGCTTTTAGTTGTATTGATCTTTGCTATCATTTCCTTCATTTCTTTTTCATTTATTTCTGATCTGATCTTTATGATTTCTTTCCTTCTGCTAACTTTGGGGATATTTTGTTTCTTCTTTCTCTAAATGCTTTAGGTGTAAGGTTAGGTTGTTTATTTGAGATGTTTCTTGTTTCTTAAAGTTGGATTGTATTGCTATAAACTTCCCTCTTAGAACTGCTTTTGCTGCCTCCCATAGGTATTGGGTCATCGTGTTTTCATTATCATTTGTTTCTATGTATTTTTTGATTTCCTCTCTGATTTCTTCAGTGATCTCTTGGTTATTAAGTAGTGTATTCTTTAGCCTCCATGTGTTTGTATTTTTTACAGATTTTTTCCTGTAATTGATATCTAGTCTCATAGCTTTGGGGTCAGAAAAGATACTTGATATGATTTCAATTTTCTTAAATTTACCAAGGCTTGATTTGTGACCCAAGATATGATCTATCCTGGAAAATGTTCCATGAGCACTTGAGAAGAAAGTGTATTCTGTTGTTTTTGTATGGAATGTCCTATAAATATCAATTAAGTCTATATTGTTTAATGTATCATTTAAGCTTGTGTTTCCTTATTTATTTTCACTTTGGATGACCTGTCTATTGGTGAAAGTGGGGCGTTAAAGTCCTCTACTATGATTGTTTTACTGTTGATTTCCCCTTTTATGGCTGTTAGCATTTGCCTTATGTATTGAGGTGCTCCTATGTTGGGTGCATAAATATTTACAATTGTTATGTCTTCGTCTTGGATTGATCCCTTGATCATTATGTAGTGTCCTTCTTTGTGTCTTGTAATAATCTTTGTTTTAAAGAGTATTTTGTCTGATATGAGAATTTCTACTCCAGGTTTCTTTTGATTTCCATTTGCATGGAATATCTTTTTCCATCCCCTCACTTTCAGTCTGTATGTGTCCCTAGGTCTGAAGTGGGTCTCTTGTAGACAGCATATATACAGGTCTTGTTTTTGTATCCATTCAGCCAGTCTGTGTCTTTTGGTTGGAGCATTTAATCCATTTACATTTAAGGTAATTATCAATATGTGTGTTCCTATTACCATTTTCTAAATTGTTTTGGGTTTGTTATTGTAGGTCTTTTCCTTCTCTTGTGTTTCCTGCCTAGAGAAGTTCCTTTAGGATTTGTTGTAAAGCTGGTTTGGTGGTGCTGAATTCTCTTAGCTTTTGCTTATCTGTAAAGGTTTTAAATTCTCCATCAAATCTGAATGAGATCCTTGCTTGGTATAGTAATCTTGGTTGTAGGTTTTTCCCTTTCATCACTTTAAATATGTCCTTCTTCTCCCTTCTGGCTTGCATAACTTCTTCTGACAAATCAGCTGTTAACCTTATGGGGATTCCCTTTTGTTATTTGTTGTTTTTCCTTGCTGCTTTCAATATTTTTTCTTTGTATTTAATTTTTGATAGTTTGATTAATATGTGTCTTGGTGTGTTTCTCCTTGGATTTATCCTGTATGGGACTCTGTGCTTCCTGGACTTGATTGGCTATTTCCTTTCCCATATTAGGGAAGTTTTCAACTATAATCTCTTCAAATATTTTCTCAGTCCCTTTCTTTTTCCTTTCTTCTTCTGGAACCCCTATAATTCAAATGTTGGTGCGTTTCATGTTGTCCCAGAGGTCTCTGAGACTGTCCTCAATTCTTTTAATTCTTTTTTCTTTATTCTGCTCTGTGGTGGTTATTTCCACTCTTTTATCTTCCAGGTCACTTATCCGTTCTTCTACCTCAGTTATTCTGCTATTGATTCCTTCTAGAGAATTTTTAGTTTCATTTATTGTGCTGTTCAACATTGTTTGTTTGCTCTTTAGTTCTTCTCGGTCCTTGTTAAACGTTTCTTGTGTTTTCTCCATTCTATTTCCAAGATTTTGGATCATCTTTACTATCATTACTCTGAATTCTTTTTCAGGTAGACTGCCAATTTCCTCTTCATTTGTTTGGTCTGGTGGGTTTTTACTTTGCTCCTTCATCTGCTGAATATTTCTATGTCTTCTCATTTTGCTTAACTTACTGTATTTGGGTCTCCTTTTTGCAGGCTGCAGGTTCATATTTCTCATTGTGTTTAGTGTCTGCCCTAGTGGGTAAGTTTGGTTCAGTGGGTTGTGTAGGCTTCCTGGTGTATGTGTCTTCTCATTTTGCTTAACTCACTGTGTTTTGCGTCTCCTTTTCGGAGGCTGCAGGTTCATAGTTCCAGTTTTTTTTGGTGTCTGCCTCCAGTGGGTGAGGTTGGTTCAGTGACTTGTGTAGGCTTCCTAGTGGAGGGAACACTCATCATAATATGTATACATATGAATTCTTTCCCAAAGTCTCAATGGTCTGTTGAATGCCTCTGGAACATGCACATTCCCACTCTTGGACTTATGCTCTTACATTTCTTTCTCTCTCCTCTTCACGAATTTCCTTCCCCCCTGTTCATCTTAGTAAATTTCAGATCTCAGTCTAATATTATCCTTTATGTAGCTTACTTTGAACTTTTCAGATAATTTCTGAAATTCATATCATTTATTATCTGGCAATAGGTCTTAGAAAATCTCATATTGGAGTGTGATATTCTTTACTTACCTTGTTTAACTTTTCATGCGTAAGGCTTGGCTGTTATAATAGCCATTATGACCCTTGAGGCAAGGATGATGTGCTACACTTCCATAACTCCTCTATACACTTAAGGTACAGTAGGAATTGCACTGAACTTGGAACTAGCAATGCTGGCCCTCATCCCACCACTTATTGTCCTTGAGACCTTAGACAAGGAAATTAACTTCAATGAGTAAAGAAACTTTTTCTTACTTGTAAAATAGAGCTAACAAGAGCTTCCTTCTCTTTCTCACAAGGCACTGATTCTCAGCCTTTAAGATTCTGGTGAAAGCTACTGGATGTTCTCCACTGAACAAATGTACTTGTGCACAAATACAAAAATTATTTGTTCAGTTGAAGGAATTCCTTTGCTTCTTGAAGCCATTCATAGACCTGGGTCAATAATCCCTCTCACAGTGTTACTGTGAGGATCAGATAAAATATTGCATAGGAAAACTCTATATATACTTATGTAATATGAAGTAAGATGGCATTCAGCAAAGTACTAAATGAATAAATGAATGAATGAAGCTTAGGATTGGTAGGGATCTTAAGAATTCATCTAGTTCATTCCTCCTGTTTTCAAAGAGTTTTCCTAGAACTTTTTAGATCATTATATTAAAGAACTCCAGAGAAAAGAATTCTTACAACTCAGGCTTACTGTAGTATGCCACTGTCAAAAATTTCTTCCTTGGATATAAATTAGTAATTCATAAAAGAAGACATACAAATGTTCAATGAACATGTGGGAAAAAATTTCAAACTAACAGATAGATAAATACATGCAAATTAAAAGCACAGTGAAATATTATTCATCATGTATCACAATGTGATAAGTAAATAGAATGATAATAGCTGGTGTTGTAGAGGGAGTGGTAATCCAAGTGGAGAGTAACTTGGTTTAAGTTTTCTGGAAGGCAATTTGATGGTAGGTAAAAAGCTTACATTTGCATACCTGTTTACTAATTGGTTCTGTTTTTAGAAATTTCTCCCATGGTGCACCCCTCCACCCCAGTTATCAAAAGGTGCAAAAATATGTTTACAAGGGTGTTATTGAAGCATTATTTATAAGTATCAAAAATTGGAGACCATGTAAGTATGGAAATGGCTAACTAAATTTTAGCATATTCATGTAAGGGGATACATTGTAGCCTGTTTAATATTGTTACTAATATAGACAAATGTTCACATCAAATTGCTATGAAAAAAGAAAACTTATAAAATTATATGTAGAGTACAGAAAAAAGGATACATTTTTATGCATAGAAAACAGAGCCAGAAAGGACTCATACCAGCAGAATTGTGTTTATTTGGGGGTGAAGAGATAATGGGAGCTTGTAATTTTATTTTTTGTTTGTGTTTTTAACTTTTAAAAGAGTAAACATGCATTAATTTTATAATAGGAATAAAATTGTTAAAATTATGTTTACATCTGATTTCAATTTTTCTTGTTTCTTCTTAAATTTTAATGAAGTGGAGTAGAGTTGATGAACATCTTCCATACAGAACATCAGCATAATTTGGGATCTTTTCACAGTTCCCTCTTACAAATGGCCAGTTAAAACCAATGCAAGTTTCTTATTTTTTCTCCTAATTTGCAACTTGCTTGTCTTTCATTGATTCACTTTTGGTATTGTACTGTAGTACAAAAAAGTTATTTCTGAAGTCATTAACCTCTCTCCCTCATGTTTTGGATTTCTGTGACATGAATCTAGGAAGAAGATAAGATTCTTTTTCCTAAGATGAGGTTTCTATTGTGCACTGAGTTTGGGGTAATTGGTGACATACCATGGAATAAAAAGACATTGTGTATTTACAGTCTGAAAACCTGGTTTGTGGTCTCAGCTCAGTGTTTTCCTAGTCTTATAAACTTTTTAGAAATCTTTAACCTCCCACAAATTTAGTTTTCTTATCTGTAAATGGTAATAACAATACACACATACATACATACAGACCTAATTGAAGTCAAAGGGCTATGTTAACAGCGAAATGTGATAACATATTTGAGACAGTTTTACATACCCCAACGTGCTCTACAGATCTGAGTTGTATTTGTTCTCTGGTCAAGTAGATTGGCAAAGGAATGGGGAGAAGGAAGTGCTTCAGGGAAGCAGAGGAACCTCAGTCTTCCTGAAGTATGAGAATAATGGATGGTTGATGTTAGGATACACCAAAATCGGGTCAAACCATGGCTTCTTATTCACCTTTCTGCCTTTGTCTTTCCTTCTATCTTCTTCCCCATTAAAAACTCAATTAAATATACGAGGAGAGGGGTGGAGTCAAGACGGCATACTAGGAGGATGCAGAATTTGCGTCTCATCATAACTAGGGCACTTATCAGGCACCAGTGGGGGACCACGGATACCTAAGGGAACGGGAGGAACCCCTAGCAACCAGGTAGGATGTGAGGCTTGGGGGGAGTGAAAGGGGAGGAGAGGTGGAGGCGGGACGGCACTGGCGCCCCTGAGGGGCGGCTTGGGGAGGGGAAGGGATCCCACACCCGAAGGGGGAAATTGGGGAACCATTGGGGGGGCAGAGGGTCAAAAGGGAGTGTGGCCAGGTTTCCCATGCCCGCTTGGGCCCTCAGGAACCTGCTGAGTTCCCGGGCCTGATCCTCTGCCCACCTAGGCTCCCTCCAGCTATGTGGGTCCTGAGGTAGTGGAAGGGGGGGAAAGGGGGAGCAAAAGTAAAGGTCAGACCTCTGGGACTGGCAGCCCTGAGGGGTTGCTGGGGGAGGGGAGGAGTTCCTACACCCAGGGGGACTCACCCATGGTTAGGGGTCCAGAGGGGATGGGGGAGACTCTGCGGGAGACAGGGGGGTGCAAAGGAGTGGAAGGGAATGGAGCCAGTGCTTTCCCTGTCCACTTAGGCCCCAGGGAGCCTGTTGGGCTCCTGGGCCTAAACATCTGCCCTTGGAGCCTCCCTCCTGCCACACAGAGCCCAAGTCCCACCCCTACACCCCCACCCAGGGCCCTACCTCTACATTCGGAGACCCTCTCTAAGACTCCCTCCAACTGTGCTGGGCCTAAACCCCACCCACACACCCTCACTCAGGGCCCTACCTCCAAACTCTGGAACTCCACACTCCAGAAGACTTCCTTACCATGTGCTGCTTCTCCCCTTCTGCACAGGTCCTAAGCAGAGGCCCTGCCCCACGCTTGAACATCAACCCCCCCAACCTACCTAGGTCCCATCCCACCCTAAACCCCACCCCTGCCTAAGTTGCACCTCTGCCTAAATGCCGCCCCCATTAGCCAAGGCTTTTTTTTCTTCTCTTTCCTTTTTTCCTCTTTTAGATTGGGGTTCTGTTTTACCTGTTGATTCATTGTTGTTGATTCTTTTATATTTTTATTTTCCCTAATAAATCTTTTATTTTTCTAATTTTATTTTATTCTTTATACATTTTTTCCCCATGCCATGAAGCTTGCGGGATCTTGATTCCCAGGCCAGAGGTAGGGCCTGAGCTCCTGTGATGGTAGCTACAAGTCCAAACCACTGGACTAACAGAGAACCTCAGATCACAGGGAATATCAATCAGAGTGAGGCCTTGCAGAGCTCCTCATCAGAGCACCAAGACCCAGCTCTATCCAACTGCCTGCAAACTCCAGTGCTGGACATCTCAGCCATACAACCAGTAAGACAGGAACACAACACCACCCATCAAAAACAAAAAAACAAAAAAATGAAAGGACAAAAAATTTGTTACAGATGAAGAAACAAGATAAAAACCTTCAAGACAAAATACGTGAAGACAAAACAGAAAACCTACCTGAAAAAGAATTCAGAGTAATAATACTAAAGATGATCCAAAATCACAGAAGCAGAATGGAGAAAATACAAGAAACATTTTAAAAGGATCTAGAAGAACTAAAGAGCAAACAAACAGTGATGAACAACACAATTACTGAACTTAATACTCTAGAAGGAATCAACAACAGAATAAGTGAGGCAGAAGAAGAGAAAAGTGACCTGGAAGATAAAATGGTGGAAATAACTTCCAGGGAGCAGAATAAAGAAAAAATAATGAAAAGAACTGAGGACACTCTCAGAGAACTCTGGGACAATATTAAGTGCACCAACATTCAAATTATAGGGGCCCCAGAAGAAGAAGAGTAAAAGAAAGGGACTGAGAAACTATTTGAAGAGATTATAGTCGAAAACATCCCTAACATGCGAAAGAAATAGTCAATAAGACCAGGAAGCACAGAGCGTACCATAAAGGATAAATCCAAAGAGAAACAAGCCAAGACACATATTAATCAAACTATCAAAAATTAAATACAAAGAAAAAATATTGAAAGCAGCAAGGAAAAACAACAAATAACAAAAGGGAATCCCCATAAGGTTAACAGCTGATTTGTCAGAAGAAGTTATGCAAGCCAGAAGGGAGAAGAAGGACATATTTAAAGTGATGAAAGGGAAAAACCTACAACCAAGATTACTATACCAAGCAAGGATCTCATTCAGATTTGATGGAGAATTTAAAACCTTTACAGATAAGCAAAAGCTAAGAGAATTCAGCACCACCAAACCAGCTTTACAACAAATCCTAAAGGAACTTCTCTAGGCAGGAAACACAAGAGAAGGAAAAGACCTACAATAAAAAACTCAAAACAATTAAGAAAATGGTAATAGGAACATACATATTGATAATTACCTTAAAGGTAAATGGATTAAATGCTCCAACCAAAAGACATAGACTGGCTGAATGGACACAAAAACAAGACCCATATATATGCTATCTACAAGAGACCACTTCAGACCTAGGGACACATACAGCCTGAAAGTGAGGGGATGGAAAAAGATATTCCATGCAAATGGAAATCAAAAGAAAGCTGGAGTAGCAATACTCATATTAGGCAAAATAGACTTTAAAATAAAGACTATTACAAGACACAAAGAAGGACACTACATAATGATCAAGGGATCAATCCAAGAACAAGATATAGCAATTGTAAATATATATGCATGCAACATAGGGGCACCTCTATACATAAGGCAAATGCTAACAAACATAAAAGGGGAAATCCAAAGTAACACAATAATAGTAGGGGACGTTAACACCCCATTTTCACCAATGGACAGATCTTCCAAAATGAAAATAAGTAAGGAAACACAAGCTTTAAATGACACATTAAACTAGATGGACTTAATTGATAATTATAGGGCATTCCATCCAAAAACAACAGAATATGCTTTCTTCTCGAGTGTTCATGGAACATTCTCCAGGATAGAATATATCCTGGGTCACAAATCAAACCTTGATAAATTTAAGAAAATTGAAATTGTATCAAGTATCTTTTCTGACCACAACGCTATGAGACTAGATAAAAATTAGGGGGAAAAAAACTGTAAAAAATACAACACATGGAGGCTAAACAATATGCTACTAAATAACCAAGAGATCACAGAAGAAATCAAAGAGGAAATCCAAAAATACCTAGAAACAAACAACAATGAAAACACGACCACCTAAAACTTATGGGATGCAGCAAAAGCAGTTTTAAGAGGGAAATTCATAGCAATACAATCTTACCTCAAGAAACAAGAAACATCTCAAACAACCTAACCTTACAACTAAAGCAATTAGAGACAGAAGAACAAAAAACCCCCAAAGTTAGCAAAAGGAAAGAAATCGTAAAGATCAGATCAGAAATAAATGAAAAACAAATGAAAGAAACAATAGTAAAGATCAATAAAACTAAAAGCTGGTTCTTTGAGAAGATTAACAAAATTGATAAACCATTAGCCAGACTCATCAAGAAAAAAAGAAGACTCAAATCAATAGAATTAGAAATAAAAAAGGAGAAGTAACAACTGACACAGTAGAAATACAAAAGATCATGAGAGATTACTACAAGCAACTACAAGCCAATAAAATGAACAACCTGGAAGAAATGGACAAATTCTTAGAAAAGCACAATCTTTTGAGGCTGAACCAGGAAGGAATAGAAAATTTTAAAAGACCAATCACAAGACTGAAATTGAAACTGTGATTTAAAATCTTCCAGCAAGCAAAAGCCCAAGACCAGATGGCTTCACAGGTGAATTTTATCATATATTTAGAGGCGAGATCAAAACTATGTTTTCAACCTCTTCTAAAATATAGCAGAGGGAGGAACACTCCCAAACTCATTCTATGAGGCCACCATCACCCTGATACCAAAACCATACAAAGATGTCACAGAAAAAGAAAACTACAGGCCAATATCTCTGATGAACATACATGCAAAAATTCTCAACAAAATACTAGCAAACAGAATCCAACAGCACACTAAAAGGATCATTCACAGTGATCAAGTGGGGTTTATCCCAGGAATGCAAGGATTCTTCAATATATGCAAATCAATCAATGTGATAGACCATATTAACAAATTAAAGAATGAATACCATATGATAATCTTAATAGATGCAGAGAAAGCTTTTGACAAAATTCAACACCCATTTATGATAAAAACTCTCCAGAAAGTAGGCATGGAGCGAACCTACCTCAACATATTAAAGGCCATATATGACAAAACCACAGCCAACATCATTCTACATAGTGAAAAACTGAAATTATTTCCTCTAAGATCAGGAAGAAGACAAGGTTGCCCACTCTTACCACTATTATTCAACATAGTTTTAGAAGTTTTAACCACTGCAATCAGAAAAGAAAAAGGAAAAAAAAGGAAACCAAATCAGAAAAGAAGAAGTAAAACTGTCAGTGTTTGCAGACGACATGATAGTATACTCAGGGAATCATAAAGATGTTACCAGAAAACTACTAGAGCTAATCAATGAATTTGGTAGAGTAGCAGGATGCAAAATTAATGCAGAGAAATCTCTTGCATTCCTGTACACCAATGATGAACAATCTGAAAGATAAATTAAGGAAACACTTCCATTTACCACTGCAACAGAAAGAATAAAATACCTAGGAATAAACCTACCTAAGGAGATAAAAGATCTGTATGCAGAAAACAATAAGACACTGATTAAAGAAATTAAAGATGATAAAAACAGATGGAGAGATATAGTATGTTCTTGGATTGGAAGAATCAACATTGTGAAAATGACTATACTACCCAAAGCAATCAAAAGATTCAATGCAATCCCTATCAAACGACCACTGGCATTTTTCACAGAACTAGAACAAAAATATCACAATTGGTATGGAAACACCAAAGACCCCGAATAACCCAAGCAATCTTGAGAAAGAAAAACGGAGAGGGAGGAATCAGGCTCCCTGACTTCAGACTATATTACAAAGCTGCAGTAATCAAGACAGTATGGTACTGGCAGAAGAACAGAAATACAGATCAGTGGAACAGGATAGAAAGCCCAGAGATGAACCCACACACATATGGTCACCTTATCTTTGATAAAGGAGGCAAGAGTATACAAGAGAGAAAAGACAGCCTCTTCAATAAGTGGTGCTGGGAAAACTGGACAGCTACATGTACAATAATGAAATTAAAACACTCCCTGACACCATAAACAAAAATAATCTCAATATGGATTAAAGACCTAAATGTAAGACTGGACACTATAAAACTGTTAGGGGAAAACACAGGCAGAACACTCTATGACATAAACCACAGCAACATCCTTTTTGACTCACCTCCTAGAGAAATGGAAATAAAACCCCAAATAAACAAATGGGTCCTAATGAAACTTAAAAGCTTTTGCCCAACAAAGGAAACCATAAACAAGATGAAAAGACAGCCCTCAGAATGGGAGAAAGTATTTGCAATCGAAGCAACTGACAAAGGATTAATCTCCAAAATATACAAGCAACTCATGCAGCTCAATATCAAAAAAACAAACAACCCAATCCAAAAATGGGCAGAAGACCTAAATAGACATTTCTCCAAAGAAGATATACAGATTGCCAACAAACACATGAAAAGATACTCAACATCACTAATCATTAGAGAAATGCAAATCAAAACTACAAGCGGTATCACCTCACACTGGTCAGAATGGCCATCTTCAAAAAATCTACAAACAGAGAGGGACCTTCAAGATGGCAGTGGAGTAAGATGTGGAGATCACCTTCCTCCCCACAAATACATCAAAAATACTTCTATATGTGGAACAACTCCTACAGAACATGTACTGAATGCTGGCAGAAGGCCTCAGACTTCCCAAAAGGCAAGAAAATCCCCACGTACCTGGGTAGGGCAAAAGAAAAAAGGAAAAACAGAGACAAAAGTATAGGGATGGGCCCTGCCCCTCTGGCAGGGAGCTGTGAAGGAGGAAAAGTTACCACACACTAGGAAGCTCCTTCACTGGCGGAGACGGGGGGTGAGCGGGGGGAACTTCGGAGCCATGGAAGAGAGCACAGCAACAGGGGTGCAGATGGCAAAGTGGAGAGATTCCCGCACAGAGAAGCGGTGCCGATCAGCACTCACCAGCCTGAGAGGCTTGTCTGCTCACCCGCCAGGGCGGGCGGGGGCTGGGAGCTGAGGCTCAGGCTTCAGAGGTCAGATCCCAGGGAGAGGACTGGGGTTGACTGTGTGAACACAGTCTGAAGGGGGCCAGTGAACCACAGCTAGCAGGGAGGGAGTCTGGGAAAAAGTCTGGACCTACCTAAGAGGCAAGAGACCGTTGTTATGGGGTGCACAAGGATAGGGGATTCAGAGCACCACTTAAACGAGCTCCAGAGATGGGCATGAGTCACAGCTATCAGCGCAGACACCAGAGATGGATATGAAATGCTAAGGCTGCTGCTGTGGTCACCAAGAAGCCTGTGTGCAAGCACAGGCCACTATCGACACCTTCCCTTCCTGGGAGCCTGTGTAGCCTGCCACTGCCAAGGTCCCGTGATCCAGGGACAACTTCCCAGGCAGAACACGTGGCACGCCTCAGGCTGGTGCAATGTCATGTTGGCCTCTGCCGCTGCAGGTTTGCCCCACATTCCGTACCCCTCCCTCCCCCCAGCCTGTGTGAGCCAGAGCCCCCTAATCAGCTGCTCCTTTAACCCCCTCCTGTCTGGGTGGGGAACAGACGCCTTCAGGTGACCTACACAAAGAGGCGGGGCCAAATCCAAAGCTGAACCCCAGGAGCTGTGCGAACAAAGAAGAGAAAAGGAAATCTCTCCCAGCAGCCTCAGGAGAAGTGGATTAAATCTCCACATTCACCTTGATGTACCCTGCATCTGTGGAATAACTGAATAGACAATGAATCATCCCAAAATTGAGGTGGCAGACTTTGAGAGCAACTATAGACTTGGGGTTTGCTTTCTGCATCAAATTTCTTTCTGGCTTTTTATTTATTTTAGGTTAATATTTAGAGCTTATTATCATTGGTAGATTTGTTTATTGATTTGGTTGCTGTCTTCCTTTTTTTAATATATAAATATATTTTTTCCTTTTTCTCTTCTTGTGAGTGTGTATGTGTATGCTTCTTTGTGTGATTTTGTCTGTATAGCTTTGCTTTTACCATTTGTCCTAGGGTTCCATCTGTCTTTTTTTTTTTTTTTTTAATAGCTTTTAGCACTTGTAACCTTTGGTGGATTTGTTTTTTGGTTTGGTTGCCCTCTTTTTTCTTTCTTTCTTTCTTTTTATTTTATTACTTTTTACTTTTTCAAATTTTTAATAAAATTTTTAATTTTAATAAATTTTTAATTTTAATAACTTTTTTATTTTATTTTTTTCTATCTGTCTTTTTTTTTCTCTCTTTTCTTCTGAGCCGTGTGACTGACAGGGTCTTGGTGCTGCAGTCAGATATGAGGCCTGTACCTCTGAGGTGGGAGAGCTGAGTTCAGGACATTGGTCCACCAGAGACCTCCAGGCTCCACATAATATCAAACAGCGAAAGGTCTCCCGGAGATCTATTTCTCAGTGCTAAGACCCAGCTCCACACCACGACCAGCAAGCTACAGTGCAGGACATCCTATGCCAAACAACTAGCAAGACCAGAACACAACCCCATCCATTAGCAGAGAGGTTGCCTAAAATCATAATAAGGTCACAGACACCCCAAAACACACCACCAGATGCAGTCCTGCCCACGAGAAAGACAAGATGCAGCCTCATCCACTGGAGCACAGGCACCAGTCCCCTCCACCAGGAAGCTTACACAACCCACTGAACCAACCTTAGCCCCTGGGGGCAGACACCAAAAACAACGGGAACTACATACCTGCAGCCCATGAAAAGGAGACCTCAAACGCAGTAAGTTAAGCAAAATGAGAAGACAGAGGAATACACAGCAGAAGAAAGAGGAAGGTAAAAACCCACCAGACCAAACAAATGAAAAGGAAATAGGCAGCCTACCTGAAAAATAATTCAGAGTAATGATAGTAAAGATGATCCAAAATCTTGGAAATAGAATGGAGAAAATACAAGAAACATTTAACAAGGACTTAGAAGAACTGAAGAGCAAACAAACAATGATGAACAACACAATAAATGAAATGAAAAATTCTCTAGAAGGAACCAATAGCAGAATAACTGAGGCAGAAGAATGGATAAGTGACCTGGAGGATAAAATAGTGGAAATAACTACTGCAGAGCAGAATAAAGAAAAAAGAATGAAAAGAATTGAGGACAGTCTCAGAGAAAGTCTCTGGGACAACATGAAATGCACCAACATTCAAATTATAGGGGTCCCAGAAGAAGAAGAGAAAAAAAAAAGGGACTGAGAAAATATATGAAGTGATTATATTTGAAAACTTCCCTAATATAGGAAAGAAAATAATCAATCAAGTCCAGGAAGCACAGAGAGTCCCATACAAGGTAAATCCAAGGAGAAACATGCCAAGACAAAAATTAATCAAACAATCAAAAATTAAATACAAAGGAAAAATATTAAAAGCAACAAGGGAAAAAGCAAAAAGTAACATAAAAGGGAATCCCCATAAGGTTAACAGCTGGTCTGTCAGCAGGAACTCTGCAAGCCAGAAGTGAGTGGCTGGACATATTTAAGGTGATGAAAGGGAAAAATCTACAACCAAGATTACTCTACCCAGCAAGGATCTCATTCACATTCAACGGAGAAATAAAAACCTTTACAGACAAGCAAAAGCTAAGAGAATTCAGCACCACCAAACCAGCTTTACAACAAATGCTGAAGTAACTTCTCTAGGCAGGAAACACAAGAGAAGGAAAAGATCTACAATAACAAACCCAAAACAATGAAGAAAATAGTAATAAGAACATACATATCAATAAGTACCTTAAATGTAAATGGATTAAATGCTCCAACCAAAACACACAGACTGGCAGAATGGATACAAAAACAAGACCTGTATATATGCTGTCTACAAGAGACCCACTTCAGACCTAGGGACATATATAGACTGAAAGTGAGGGGATGGAAAAATATATTTCATGCAAATAGAAATCAAAAGAATGCTGGCATAGTAATTCTCATATCAGACAAAATAGACTGTAAAATAAAGACTATTACAAGAAACAAATTAGGACACTACATAATGATCAAGGGATCAATCCAAGAAGAAGATATAACAATTGTAAATATTTATTCACCCAACATAGGAGCACATCAATACATAAGGCAAATGCTAACAAACATAGAAGGGGAATAGACAGTCACACAATCATAGTAGGGGATGTTAACACCCCACTTTCACCAATGGACAGATCATCCAAAATGAAAATAAATAAGGAAACACAAGCTTTAAATGACACATTAAACAAGATGGATTTAATTGATATTTACAGGGCATTCCATCCAAAAACAACAGAATACATTTTCTTCTCAAGTGCTCATGGAACATTCTCCAGGATAGATCATATCTTGGGTCACAAATCAAGCCCTGGTATATTTAAGAAAATTGAAATTGTATCAAGTATCTTTTCTGACCACAATGCTCTGAGACTAGATATCAATTACAGCAAAAAAAATCTGTAAAAAATACAAACACATGGAGGCTAAACAATATGTTACTAAATAACCAAGAGATCACTGAAGAAATCAAAGAAGAAATTAAAAAATACCTAGAATCAAATGACAATGCAAACACGATGACCCAAAACCTATGGAATGCAGCAAAAGCAGTTCTACGAGGGAAGTTTATAGCAATACAATCCTACCTTAAGAAACAAGAAACATCTCAAATAAACAGCTTAACCTCATACCTAAACCAATTAGAGAAAGAAGAACAAAAAAATCCCGAAGTTAGCTGAAGGAAAGGAATCATAAATATCAGATCAGAAATAAATGAAAAAGAAATGAAGGAAACAATAGCAAAGATCAATAAAACTAAAGTCTGGTTCTTTGAGAAGATAAACAAAATTGATAAACCATTTGCCAGATTCCACAAGAAAAGAAGTTAGACGACTCAAATCAATAGAATTAGAAATGAAAAAGGAGAAGTAACAACTGACACTGCAGAAATACAAAGGATCATGAGAGATTACTACAAGCAACTATATGCCAATAACATGGACAATGTGGAAGAAATGGACAAACTCTTCAAAAAGCACCGCCTCTCGAGACTGAACCAGGAAGAAATAGAAAATATAAACAGACCAATCACAAGCACTGAAATTGAAACTCTGATTAGAAATCTTCCAGCAAACAGAAGTCCAGGACCAGATGGCTTCACAGGTGAATTCTATGAAGCATTTAGAGAAGAGCTAAAACCTATCCTTCTCAAACTCTTCCAAAATATAGCAGAGGGAGGAACACTCCCAAACTCATTCTATGAGGCCACCATCACCCTGATACCAAAACCAGACAAAGATGTCACAAAAAAAGAAAGCTAAGGCCAATACCACTGATGAACATAGATGCAAAAATCCTCAACAAAATACTAGCAAACAGAATCCAACAGCACATTAAAAGGCTCATACACCATGATCAAGTGGGGTTTATTCCAAGAATGCAAGGATTCTTCAATATATGCAAATCAATCAATGTGATACACCATATTAACAAACTGAATAATGAAAACCATATGATAATCTTAATAGATGCAGAGAAAGCTTTTGACAAAATTCAACACCCATTTATGATAAAAACTCTCTAGAAAGTAGGCATAGAGTGAACCTACCTCAACATATTAAAGGCCATATATGACAAACCCACAGCCAACACCATTCTACATGGTGAAAAACTGAAACCCTTTCCTCTAAGATCAGGAAGAAGACAAGGTTGCAAGAGTGAGGGGATATGGGGATACAGGTATGCATGTAGCTGATTCACTGTGTCATACAGCAGAAACTAACACAACACTATAAAGCAATTATACTCCAATAAAGATGTTAAAAAAAAATATATATATATATGCTACAAGAAATGTCACCCTTTAAACAGCCTATATTGGCATGGATTTCTTTTTTACCATCTCTGAAAATTGAGATGTAACCAAGTCATTTCACCTCTGGTAGCAGAGATGTATGGGACCATATACTTCTGTAAGGCCAGAAAGGTATAATCCGATTTAGTAGAGGCAAGAAGAAAAAGGAATGGTGATACATTTCTACATAAATGGCTCATGTTGGCATGAGATCATCTAAAATCCTATTATTTGTCAAGTTAAAAAATGGAGATGAAAGGAGTTGGAGACACTTTCCATCACAAAGTTTATTGCGGAATCAAGATGCAAGCCCAGGTCTTCAGAACAGAGCTCAGTGTATATCATAGTTGTCTCCTGGCCTCCCTTTCTGTCCTCACCAGAATCTTCAAGGCCAGGGTATATAATTCAACATCTTATACTTTACTCAGAAAGTATCATCAGCCGTTCCGTGAGTATTATTGTGTGTAGGAATAAACGGGAATGTAAAACAGTCTTAAACTGGCAAATTTTCCCATTTTCACACAGGATAAAGTCATTATTATCCAATCAAAGCCTTCCTTGGGTCCTATAAGTTGATTTTAAGGCTGTGTAATGAATTATATATGCTGGTCATTTTGCTTTGTGGTGGGCAGAAATATCTGATTCTGTTTATTCAGTGGTCTTAGTTTAGGAAGATGAGTCTAGGATGGCCATCTTGAATTTTTCTTCTTGGTTATGCTTCAACCCTCACTCCAGATTTTATAGTAATGAATGCAAAGGGAGTTTTCTTTCCCTTTTTTTGGATTGCAGATGTGAGTGTGTTAAAGTTTCTAGAGACAGAAAAGATAAGTGGCTGCTGCTTTGTTTTCTCTTGCTTCCTCCTTATATGAAACTATTCAGATAGATCTGCCGGAAGAGATGTAGTCACAGATGGCAGAGGTCAGTGTCTTGTGTATTCAATGTAGTCAATAATAAAGTCAGGACTTATGCTAACTGAATGTTAATAAGGAAGCACAAGGACCTTGGAAAGTCATTATGTCTGGTCATTTGCTTCATAATATTACTCCAACAGGCTCAGGAGGCCAATGCAAAGAGATTTTTAAACAAGTATCAAGAAAAGGCCAGAAAAATAAGGAAACAACTGAAATGCTGTATAGATCAAGAAAAGGCCAGAAAAATAAGGAAACAATTGAAATGCTGTATAGATCAAGAAAAGGCCATAAAAATAAGGAAACAACTGAAATGCTGTATAAATTGTTAGGTTCATGTGTAGCTCAGCAGAAGGAGAATTTTAAAATGTAGTTTCTATGTAGCAGAGGGAATTGTATGATTTCTTATTGAAGGAAATCTGGTCTTTATCCAAATCAAAATGTTATGGGTTTTTTTTTGGTCTAAATAGTATGATTCCTTCTAAATATTATGGTTATCTACAGGCACTAATTACAGGTCCTTTGAATGAAGTTAGTTACCTAAAACTGTACTATTTTTCATGGAAGAATATTTTCATCACTGCATTTGGATAAGTTGGTGGGCAGAAGGGAAGAGTTGGTGACTGGTATAGGAAACGCGTATAAATGTAAACTAGCTCCTATCTCCCATTCTCTGAATTTTCCTCTTACACTTCATTTCTTTACAGTATGAAGATTAACACTACATCTATGCATTCAGTCCAGGCTCAGGTTTCACCTTTTGCCTCCTTTCTAGTCTTTCACTCTTTATCCTCAGTGGATGGTTGTGCCCATGAGGCTGAGAAGGAAGACACAATGGCACAAGTTAGACACACACACATAGAAAAGAATAAACTTGTCATTGCACATGATAAGGCCAGAGGGAAGCACTGTCAGTTACACTGTCCATAGGGAAAAACGTCTCAGTTCCTCAGGGGTGGCAGGAGCACAGTGAGATCTTTTCTCCACACTATAAGTCCTCAGAGATACCTCATCAAAGGCTCTGCTCATCAACTAATGTTACAATAAAGTTATACAATTTTGAAACTTGAAGTCACTTTAGAATTCCTATTATATGGCCTTATTATTTTACATATTCATCCTCCTATATATGCATCCTTCCATCTATTTAACATTTGTAGAACTCGGCTTCAACCCCTTTGGCATTGTGCTATTTTACCAGAAGATATATCAAATCTAGTTTTTGTTCTTTTGGGACATTAGCAGCTGTTGATGCTCGACACTTAGATCTATTCATTCATTGGGGGTTATAAAATGGTGTTATTTCTAATTCTATCATTCTGTTTAATTCTATCACTTTCTTTTAATTTAATGGCTGGGAACATTTTTAAAGGAGATGATTCTCCTTATATATCATTTGGTTATCTAGTGATAGTTCTGTCTTTATATTTACCCAGTATTCAGGATAATTTGGTTCTTAGGAACTCATGGGTTTCAAACATAATTTAAACATATTTGATGGTTTTCAATCTATTGCAAGGCTTATCCTTGTTGGAGTTTAAATTGCTTCATCTTTGGCCAGTGGGGTCTCATAAATTAGTTTCTGAGTCTTTTTGACATGATGCTGTTAGTCTTAGATAGATTCCTTGCTCTCTGTTTGATACGTCAAGATGTTTCAAGATCATCATGTACCTTTCCTAATCCTGACCTGAATCAGCCATATCTTTAAGAAGCCCTGGTTTCTTTTCATGGAAATGGTTTTTCAAGACCACAGCTTGGCTTCTAGAGATCCTTATTTCTACTTGAGTGGTCATTTTTATAGGCCTTCTCATTGGATAGAGCTAGGATATACACATATATACACTATATATATATTATGTATGTGTATATATATTGTATTATATAACGTTTTATTATGTATTATGTAATATATTATATTATGTATACGTTATAATATTAATGATATATAATGTGTACTGCATGTTATATAAATATAAGGATGTAAAATAATGTCAGAATAAATATTTTAGTATGTAAACATAAAATACTTATAAGTTCATATCAATATTTCCAATTTATATTTAGGATTACTGTGTTTTTATTTAACTGGATCTATGTTATATCTCTATCCCCTTAGTTTCATACCAAGAATCTTAGCTCTCAAGGGTTAACAGAATCAGAAAATCCCCATAATTATTTAAAGTCTCTCTTTATAATACAGTCATGTCAGAATAACAAGATTAATACTACCACTGCCTATTACAAAAAACTAAAATTAATTAATTAATTATAATTAGTAGCTGTAAATAATTAGAAAGAATGTGTCTTTTTATTTGTGCTAGTCCCATACTCCCCACATTTTTAAATGGTTGTACCGAATCTATACTATCAGATCACATAGCTGTCACATGCTGTAATCTCTCCCTTTTAATCCTCACTAAATCTTAATTCTATAAGTAGCTATATATTTAATGCTTTCTACTAGTTTCTAGTTATCTTGCTTGTTTGAAGCTTGTTCTCTGATTGATTCCTCATGAAGCACTTATGAAGACTATAGTAACTGGGTTATTATTGCTGCTGTCTTTTTTATAATTTAAGGTCAATTTTTCTAAATATATGATCTTTGCCTCACAATTCTTTTCCTTGAGTATTTAAAATCAGTTACTCAGCTTCCTTTGACATAGTGTTGTTGTTGAAACGTCTGATGACAGGCCAATAAGCCAATCTATTATATAAGTTATGTGCTCCTCAGTCTAGACTCCAAAAGAATTTTTTTGGTTTTCTTTAAATTTCAGTTGTTTTACTAGAATAGGTATTTCTTGGTTTTGGTCATTCTGGGTTTATATTTTCAGTATATCATGTGTATTTTCAACACATGGTTTCAAGTCTCTTTTATTTCAGGAACTCGTTCTTAAATTACAGTCTTTAGAATTTGTTTTAATACTTATCAGCATTGGTTTTCTTCTTCAGATATTCCTACAATCTGTATGTTGGGTCTTCTTAGCCACTCTTCAATAACTGTTTTATTTTCCTAAATCACTTTCCTCTGTTTCTTCCTTTAGTTTTGTTTTCATTAATTTTTTTTCTCCTCATCTTCTATTTCTCTTAACATATTATTTGTGGGTTTATTTGTTCTTTTTTTCTTTTAATTTAGTCTTCATTTCTAAAATAATTTTTCTTAATTTATAATCATTTCTGAAGTGTTATCTCAGTTCTGAGTGATTCTAATTTTGATTTATGTTGCTTTTTCATATTGCATGATTTTCTTAATGCCTTTAACTTACTTTGAAATATTTTGTTACAGTTTTGATCTGTTTTTGAGTAAGTCTTTCTGGGATGCTTTTATTGTCTATAGCTGTGCTGTCCAATATGGTACTCACTAGCCTCATGTAACTATTTAAATTAAATTAATTAAAAATTAATAAACTTAAACATTGGATCCTCAGACTCACTAGTCAGCCACATATGTCTAACGGCTGCTTGTTGGACAGCACAGGTATAGAACATTTCCATTATTGGACAAAGTTCTTCTGGACAGTCTGGACTATAGGGCTGTTATTCTGCTCCTTATTACCTATTCTCCTACAGTAACTAATCCAAATATAGACCTCAATCCTCTTCTGCTGATCATTTTTATGTAAATTTAATTTTTCAGAAATATTACAATGATACAATTCATATAGCTTTTCTAACTTTACAGAACTCTCTCTTTTTGTTTTATTGTTTGCTTATTTTCATATACTATTAAAAAACATGATAGTTTGATTTCTGAGATTCCTTGATATTTTTCCCTGGATCCACTTTTATATGGACCATTTCGTTTCTTTATGTCTTTTGTCCCTGTCCAGCTTAATTTTGATTCCACTAGTCAGTATGACACCCTGTCCTGGAAGGGATTCCCAGCTGGTAAGTTTCATGTGTGCACAGTAGCTGGATAGCCCCAGCTCTTTTACGCCATTCCTTAAACCCCTTGTACATATGTACTATTGCACTGAGCAAAATCATTCCAGTGACAATAACTACTTTCAAATTGGCCTGCCACAATTTCCAATAATACCTTCTAGCTATTTGGAGGTTCTCCTGTCCTCAGTCCATAGACCTCTATTGTTTTCCTCTGTTTCTTCCTGCACTAACATTGGTAGCATGCACATCTTGTGACTATTGGTAGTTTGTTCCCACTTGCTTGTATTTTGGATAAATATCACGTGGATACCTTGTCACCTTGTTTTGTTGTAAATGTATTTCATGAGTTTTTAATTTGGCTAATAGTTGCTATGGCTATTTTAATGGGAGAGTTGGGAATAGTCTAAGCCTTTGCTGCTACCGCCATTACCACCTCCTCTGATCCACTACCTCCCAATTCCTTTGAGGAATAAATTATTTGAAAATATTCATAAACTTCTCTGCTAGAAGGACTAGCTCTTCATAACTGTATTGCTTCAGTTTGGGTTGAAATAAAAGGTTGTTGATAGATCATGCAGGTCTTCCAGTAGTTCTCCAGTGAGGTTATTCTGGGTGGGGTCCATGATGAATGACTTTTTATTTCATTTGGAACTACATTTTAAGATCTTTTCCTGCTCAAGTGCTGTAGGTTTACTGTGGATACTTAATGCATGTCACTTAATTGGCTAGTTGCTGAGTTATTGCATTTCCTCCTCTTTGATTAGAACTTCAAAATCAATTTGAGATTTATTTAAGCTAAAGATTTGGTTGTAATACAAATCATATAGTATGTATAATACACCTATTAAATTTGTAAAATTCAAAGTTGAAATCATCTTTACAGATCCTCTAACATAAAGTTTCTCACCTGGCACTATTGGCTTTTGTGCCAGGTAATTCTTTGTTGTGGTGTTTGTCTTGTGCATTGTAGGATGTTTAGAAGCATCTCTGGCCTCTACCCACAAGATGTCAGTAGCACCCCCCAGTTGTTACAACGAAAAAAGTCTCTAGACTTCCCCAAATGTCCAAAGGCATGGAGTATGGGGGTGTGGGGAGGAGGTAGGGATTGTCTCCTGTGGAGAACCAATGATCCAATGGTTCTCTCATGCTATAGTTGAAGAACAGGCAGAGAGAGGAGCAATCATATATATAAGGTCACAGGGCTATGTCAAGATTGTTTTCTATACTCTCCTGGGGAATATCATCCCAAAACATAGGTAATTATGTGTAATTATACTTCATCTTTGAAACTGAGTGTTGAAAAGATTTTGGAAATCAGGATAAAGACCTTTTTTGGACAAATTATTTAGATCATCTCTACTGTGGGTACTTATTGCAAGAAGAAATAGTGCTCCATGTTGGCTCTTAAAATAAAGACAAAAACACCCCACAGGCTTGTCTTTGGACTTCAGGGAAATTTGGAAAACAGTTGTTTGGATAATAGGATCCCATGGGTTTGTTGATTTATACTAAGGGGATTATTTTGAGATTGCTTCTCTTTTGGAATTTTCTTTGACAGAGTTAGCCAGGAAAAAGAAAAAAAATACTGGTAAATATTCAACCTTCACTGAAGACTGCTGGAAAGGTAGCCAAACTGGTGAAGGAACAGTGCTCCCAGCATCTTTTTAACGGGTGAGAGAATCCTAAGTCCAAATCCTAGAGAAAGGTAAAGACTTTTACCTTTTCTCTTTAACCTGGAGATTTTAAATAATATATCCTGTACTATCTTTGAGAAAATTGACAGAAATGAGCAAGAGAATGAAAAATGAAAACTCCATGTACATTAATAAGTTCAGCATAGGTTTATTACTAAATATTTCTTTATGGTATCATCAATGACTCTTTTTGGTGTTTTATGAAATATTGCTTTTTCTTTCTTATGTCTTTCTCAAAACTATAAGTTTTAGATATACTAGAAGAAGAATGTGGAGAAGACTTTCATAAAAGTTTGCTGCAATAAAGCTGGTCTGTAATTTCATATTTTTTTTACAGATTATAGAATGGTATAGATGCATAAAGTATTTTTTTAGATTCGATAAAGCTTTTCTCTAATGCTGTCCTTGGATGTCAGGCAATGGAATTACCTTATGGAAAAAATCCCTTAAAAAGATAACTTTTCATTACTTTAGAAATGTATTACTCTCCCGTCATGGGAAGCCAATATAAATGCTATTTATATTGCATTTTATTTAGTGGTAAGTGGTGTTTGAATAAATTGCAGGGAAAGGAAGTGAAATAGAGTGAAAATAATATTTGTTGAGCTCATAAATACGCTATCTCCTGTAACCCCGAAGGCAGAGTAAGTATTCTTATCCCCACTTTCCAGATCAGGAACATTCTAATATATTAATAATATCCTATAAGTGAAGCTCATATTTGCTTTATAGTTGGCAAAGCACTTCAAAAATGTTGAATGTGTATCAGGCTATTAGGTGTATCTAGTTACTAATTTGGTAGCCCTTTATTAATATATATGCATGAATGCTTTATAGATTTAAAGACCTTCAAAATTATATCATCCAGTGAAGCTTCATAATGTAGGGGATCTTATAGTCTAGTTTACTCATAAACAATGTATTGTATGTAATAGATGCTCAAAAAATATTTGTTGATTGAACTGACTACTTTGTAAAGAGCTCCTTACAACCTCAAGAAGCTGCTGTAAGAATTGAATGATATAATGCAGCAAAGCACCAGACCCCATGCAGACACTCCATAAGTGTTCATTCCCTTTTTCTCACTGTGGTCCCCTTTTCTGAATGAGTTTCTGCTGTTCATGTACCCATCTTTGACACCCATCAGTGACTAACATTTGCTTTGAGACAAAATCTTCAGTAGCTATTCTTTCTATGCCTGGATCAATTCACTCCAGCCCAGGCATGGAAGTATCCACTGAAGTAATCAGTAACTTCTTAGGCAACTCCAATTCTAAAGCCTCGCATATGAAATTAAGTTAGCAAATATAATTCCAAGTTCAGGACACAAAGCATGAGACATTTGCTTGAATTGTTCAGGAGGCATTGAAAGGACCATTTTGGAAAAAAAAAAAGGAAGGGGGAAATGAAAGTTAGAGAGCAATTTGCCCCTTGGTGTGGTTACTCTTCATTAATATTCATAGAACCCACATCAGTGCTTTGGGGCTGAGATACTAAGCCTTTCCAAATGTCCACGGAAATTTTGTGTTCAGGTGCTCTTCTAGAACTCCCACTGAGTTATAAAAACTCATTTTATTTCATTGAATTTGTCTTGCAGTTTTATCCTGATGAACATATGACAGAGAGAGAAACAGAGCAATTTACTGCACTTTCCTTTTTTATCTTTAATTTCAAGCCTAGTTCCCCTATGCATTTGGGAGACAGAAGAACCTAAGATTTTTAATATGTACAGTTATGTGCATTTTAACAAACTTTAAACTTCAGAGATTAAATATGCCTTCCTGTTCTGCAGTATGCTAGCTTCTGTGTGCATAGTAATAAGGAATTGAGAACAGGGGAGAGAGAAAAGCTTCTGTATGGCAATTATGCTTGGGAAAGAGAATTTAGCTTTCATCACGTTTACTGATAATCCTGAATCTTCATATGGAAATGTGACTCATTTTTCTGAGATACCTACCATATTTCAGAATATTAAAGAAGGGGAGGGCATGTATTTTCTCCCCTAGATCCCCCACCTCCAGTGGAAATGAGTTTAATATGAAACTCTCGATACTGACAATCTTGAGGGGATGGGTTAATGAGGGTTGTTTTTATAGGGAGAAGAAAAGTGAAAAAAGAACAGAATTTCTGTCTCTTAACTTTCTGAATGGGAAGTTATCAAGCCTTTTTGGTAAGTTATAGAATTTTTATTTGGAAGGGATATGTGTTTGAGAAAGTATTTTGGGAATGGTAAAGTGCTTATCAAATGTTAGAATATATAGCCAAAGATTGATTATTTTTAATACAACTTGAGCTTCACCCAGTCCTCACGTAATATACCTTTGGGGTACACAAAATTTACTTGCTTCAGCTCACAGAAACGTCAGTGTCCCCCCCGCCCTCCACACACACATTAAATACAACACAATAGGGTTATACCCAGGGGCTGTCTCTCATGTGCTGAGAAACAAGTTTGTAAAGGATGATTTCCAGCTGCCCTTCAATGCCTTTGTCCCCTTCTGGGTCTGTTTCCCCTATTAGCTTTTGAGTTTCTCCTGGGCAAGGACAGACTTGACTCATGTTTTTATCTCCACTATCACCTAGCATATTACCTGGCTCATCCTTGGTGTGCAGTAAATAATTGTTAAGCTGAATTAATGTGTTCTACTTTGTCATCTAATACTGGTTATGTCATCTGGGAATATTATCAGCAGCCTGTTAATTCCCTCACCTTAGTTATTATTCATGCAAAGATTCTTCCATGGTATTTAGTCCTGCTTGGAATAGAGGGCTGGGAATGTATGAGTTTAATGTTCCTTACAGCTTCATTTCTGTTAAAATAGCCTTGAGCTCAGACAGACCCAAAATGGGTATGAATCTTGATTTTGCTGCCTGGTTGTAGAGTTGCCTTGGGAAAGTAACTTAACTTTCAGGGCCTGAATTGGAGGTGCTCAATAAATATATGTGGAATAAATTAATGATCTCTAAACCTCATTTTTATTTTCCCTAAAATGGGGCAAAAATATATAACTAACAGTGCTGTTAAATACCCTATCTAGCAAACTCAGGAAGGTAGAAAATTATTTTGATGTCTTACAAACATGCTTTTGGATATTCACCTGTCATTTTTGTCCTGCCCTTTCTACATATTTGTAATCTTCTGAATTATCTCTTTTTATATATTTTGTAATTTCAGGGAAGGGTAACACATTATATTATTTTATATTTATAAGATTCCTTATGTTTCTACAACATGCTGTTTAATTTTACCTTCATAGCAACCATCTGAAGGCATTAAAGTTATCATCTACATTTTGCAGGTCAGAAACCTGAGTCCCAGAAAGAATTTGATTTACCCAAACTCACGGCAATAACCAAAGTATGTCTAGAACCTAGATCTTCTGACTTAAAATCTGGTAGGGTTTGCCCTTTGCCCTGGTGCTTTCTCAGTGAACAGAATTTCTAAAATGAACCAAACATTTATTTATCTCTGCATCCCAGTTCTTTTTGATGAAACACAAAGGAAAGGAGACTGGGGTCCCAACTGATTGCGTGGCTTTTATGCTAGTACATTTAAGACACTTTTTTTTTTTAAATCTCAGCAGTTTGTTTATAGGTGGAATGAGGAAGAGGAGAAATGGAGAAATAGTCAATTCAGCCTGACAGCTATGTTTGTGTTTGCAGCTGTTGATGTGCACACAGGGCTGCAGGGAGACCCAGTGCACTGCAGAATAGCTGGTCTCATGGTCACTGGACACCATAGGTCTGAAGAACATCACAGCCTCCGTGTGGGTGTTGGGGGACTAGCTGGAGCATGAGAAAAGTTTAGAAGAAACATGAAAGTCAACCTAGGGTTTTTCCAACCTAAAGCAAATCCTCTGCACCCCGTTTTTCATGTTAGACATATTCGCTCCTAACAGACTCAAGTAAGCAGTTTATCTATGGTGGGGCTGGCGGAAGATGAGGTAGTAGAAACTACTGATAGTTTCAAGGAGGAGAATGGAATATTGGTTAAAAGTGTGGATTCTGGAGCTAATTGAGTACCTACTATGTGCAAGGTACTGGGGATATAGTGGTGGAGAAAAATCCCTGCTCTCATGGAGCTTTTCCCCCTAAAAAAAGGGGAAAAAGACAAAAATAAAATGAATAAATAAGTGATATAGTATATGAGAAGATTATAAGTGCTGTTGAGAAAAATCAGTCAGGGAAGGAGACAGAGAGTGCCATTTATCCCTCTCTTTTGGTCCGTGGTAAATTTTCATGATTCAACTTTCTAATGTGTCAACTTATAATTCTTCGGCTGCCTTGCTTTTCCTCTACCAGTTCCATCGCCTTTTTCCCAGGCAAGAGCATGTCTCTGCAGTTTGCATGTTGTGTGGATAGAGCAAGTAGTCGCCAACATGATATGGATTTAGAAGTGAATAAAGAAAAGAGAACAGAAAAAAAAGAAAAGAGTTACTTACAGGTAAGTAGGCATTAAAAGTCTGTATTAAAATTAAGATTGCTTTCTTTCTTTTGCTTGCTTTTACCTGCATTTTTTATGTCAATAATATGGAATTGTGTTGTGACTTAGTCACCACACTCTGCTAGCCAAGCTTTAGGGGTGTAGAGAGGAAAGACCCAGTTCCAGCTGTAGAAAAACTTACTGCAATAAGTTATAGAGCAATATTTATATTTTCCCTACACATCTTTCCTCTTTTCAAAAGAGTTCTGGGTATCTGTCACTAGAATGGAGTAAACACAGTGCAACACATGAAAGAAAGCCAGGACTAAGGAAAGAATGACACTGAACCACATCACAATGACAAGCGTCAAACACTCCAGAAGCCTTGGGTTTTCCAGCAGTCATGGCCAAAAGGGAGAACACCTACCAATTTATGGAAGCGATGAGAGTTTTCTTACATCTAATTTCTAAAAAAAATTCTTCGTGTTGGATGGTCAGTGAGAGAGCAGGGAATAGTATAATGGCCAACCTCCTCATTAATAGCTTTAGAACAAAGGCTGATTTTTCTTGTTGGTGTTAGATGTGCTTAGTGTGACCAGAAATCTTTCTCCATCAGTCCCTTTCCATCCTCTTAGGTTTCTGAGGGAGAGGACAAAGGACAGGGCCTTGGAAACCTGGTTGGAACCATGTGGAGCTATAGGGTCTCATTTGCCAAGACAGGAAAGCTCAGGGTCTTCAACGAAAGCAGGAGAGATGGTTTTCTCAACCATTCCCCAAGCCTACACTCTAGTCTTGGTCTTTCATGTTCATGACTTGCAGACATTTTTGACCATGCTCCCAAGTTAGAAATATATTTTATATTGCCACCTAACACACACACACACCCCTGAGGCAAAAATTTCCCCAACTTTCCAAAATAATATTTTTTAATATTGTGAGTGAGGCACTGTGATTTTTAAAATTCTGTTCAATTTTATTTTTAATTGCTACTTATACCAATTAAAAAATTTAATTTTAGCTCCCATGAATTGGTCACATCCTATAGTTAGAAAAATAATACTTTATTTAAAAATTTGTTTCTATTTATTTCCTTAGGATTCCAAAAAGCTTGAAAAATAATGCATTAAATCAATTGTTTTCAACCAAGGGAATGTTTCAAATTTCAGTGCATGTCTGTCCCTAGATGATCTGACGTGTTTAGGAGGTAAAATCTCCCTTAATGATTATAATGTGCCCCCTCACCATCCTCTAGCCAATCCAAAGTTAGAGACACCAGGAAAAAGAAACAAAAGGAAGAGAAAGGGAAGGATCTTTTTCTAAGGCTTTGAGCAGAGCTGGTTTCCTGTGTCCCAGGATGTGCCACCTCTCAATAGAAGAAGTTCTGGGTTTCAATGAAGACATGAGCTGTTAGACAAGCACAACTTCCAGGAGACAAGCCATGTATATTAATGCACTGAAGACAGCAAGTGCAAGGAGAGCCCACTTTCACTGAAGCCTGGGCTTTAAGTCCTTATATGTTTAAGAGAAAAGCTTCTGTGATTTCAGGGCCAAAGGTCCACATACAATAACACACATGTATTCTTATTTATTTATTTATTGGCAACACACATGTATTCTTTCTTTTTTGAATTTTTATTGGAGTAGAATTGATTTATAATGTTGGGTTAGTTTCATGTGTACAGAAAAGTGAATCAGTTATACATATACATATATCTACTCTTTTTTTTTAAGATTCTTTTCCTATACAGGCCATTACAGAGTATTGAGTAGAGTTCCCTGTGCTATACAGCAGGTTCTTATTAGTTATCTATTTTATATATAGTAGTGTGTATATGTCAATCCCAATCTCCCAATTTATCCCTCCCCCCCATCCTGTGGTAACCATAAGTTTGTTTTCTACGTCCGTGACTCTACTTCTGTTTTGTTAATAAGTTCATTTGTACCCTGTTTTTTAGATTCCACATATAAATGATATCATATATTTGTCTTTCTGTGTCTGACTTAATTCGCTCAGTATGACAATCTCTAGGTCCATCCATGTTGCTGCAGATGGCATTATTTTGTTCTTTTTTTATATATTGTATATATGTACCACATCTTTATCCATTCCTCTGTTGATGGACATTTAGGTTGCTTTCATGTCCTGGCTATTGTAAATCGTGCTGCAATGAATATTGGGGTGCATGTATCATTTCGAATTATGGTTCTCTCCGGGTATATGCCCAGGAGTAGGATTGCTGGGTCATATGGTAGTTCTATTACAGCTTTTTAAGGAACCGTCATACTGTTCTCCATAGTGGCTGTGCACACATGTATTTTTTTTTTTGACTGAGTTGGTTCTTAGTTGCGGCACGCGGGGTTTTCATTGAGGCGTGCAGGATCTTTCCTTGTGGCGCCAAGCTTCTCTCTAGTTGCGGTGTGCAGGTTTCTCTCTCTAGTTATGGTGCATGGGCTCTAGGGTGTGTGGGCTCTGTAGTTTGCCACACGCGGGCTTAGTTGCCCAGTGGCATATGGGATCTTAGTTCCCCGACCAGGGATTGAACCCGTGTCCCCTGCATTGGAAGGCAGATTCTTTACCACTGGGCCACCAGGGAAGTCCCCACACATGTATTCTTGAGCACAGTAATAGGCTCAATCCAAACTATATCCCTACCTCATCTTCATTAAATGTCTGGCGACCCACTAGGCCCCAAGTTTTCCTGTGTGTTAACATCCTAGGGTGCATTGTAGCAAGGTGATCAGGAATTTTTTAGGTAGCATCTTGGAAGTACACAAATACATAAGACTCAAGTACAGGGTGGCAGTCTGTCTGGGTGTGAGTCTTCGTTTCCACATTCAACGCTCAGATAGTTTCTGTAATACCTATCACATTTGATATCCAGAGAGAATAATTTTTTAATAACCCTGCCCTATATGACAAAGGTATTTTCAGTAATAACTGTGAAATGAAACAAAAAGTAATGAACCAGAAAAGAAATGTAGATATTGACATTTAAAAAAATTGAACTTGATATATATAATCATGCCAGTAAAAAATTTAAAAATAAAAAATGAAATAAATATTATAGTACAAAAAGAAAAAAGCTATAGATTAAAATATGTTAATTATGTTAATGTTTTTTGAAAAAAGAAAAATGTGTATGTCATGGTACTAAATAATAGCATTACAGTTTCTGTAGGTTTTTTTTTTTTCTTTTTTTAAACAGAGGCCCTGCGTCTGTAGGTTTTTAAGCCTTAACTTCTGCATATTTGTCAATGAAATTGTTAAAATTGATCACCTTTGCATATTAATGTTTAGTATACAATATTGTCAGATATGTCAATCCATCTTTGCTCATAGTTTATTGAAGAAAATTTTTTATTAATTTGACATTTGAAATGTTTCTTTCACATGAAGAAACAAATATCTAAAATAGTTAGAAAAAACTTAAACATAATACATTTATCAGAAATTCCTAAATAATACCTTTTCACAATAATATTCCAGAAATTTCAATACTGTCCATATTGTTGTTCCTTCAGGATCAATTTTAGAAGCTTGCAAATGTCTCTGCAGTCTAAAAATTTACACTAAAATGTCGTCAGCAAAAGTTTATCATAACTTTCAATTATATTCTGTAAAAACTTCTGAAGTTTTCATCTTCTGCAAAAACCATAAATTGTCTGGATGTTAGTAAACATTGCCATGATTTAATCCATTGTTTTGGAATGAATTACATAATTAAACTAACTCAAGTTCTATTTCTTTGCCTTTACAATCACTGTGCTATGATTGTTTATTTAGAATCTACTGTTTCAAGACAGGGATATGTAATATGACAGGGGTAAAGACGCAGACTGTGGCCACAGCAAACTTGAACTGACTGTATAATTGGAGTTCTCTGAATTAACTTCCATGTAGAATATAATGTTTATCAATGGATAAGAAATACTGTACAATACAAATGTAATTCTTTGAAACTTATGTGTATTATTAAAGCTCAACATCATCTGCAGAAATTGTTTTAAATACAGATCAACAAAAGAGTTTTCTGGGAAGTCTATTTGTTATTGACTGGGGTGGACCATTGGCACCATCCCACCCCTGGTATGCTGTTGAGAACGGGTCTTTAGTTGAAGCACTGACCAATTTGAGTTCTGGTGTGAACAATAGCGCATTCTCCTACAAGGGTAACAAAAATCTTCACCCTCTATAAGGTTCTTGGTCTCAAAGTGACCTGAGCCATCAGCAATTATTCTCATTGAGGGTGGAGTTGGTGTGGAGAGAAAACATTAGCTGCCCCTGGGGTCCAACCCTTTCAGGTGGGCGGCAGTGTGTTTAAAAGCGAGAAATGACTCTGTACTCAATCCCCAGCGTTGGATTCCCAGGTCTTTCACTGATTGGTGGTTCAAATGTGGGCAAGTTACTGAGTCTCTCTGTACAGAGTATACTCATCTGTGAAGTGGGGATAATAATAGTACCTGTCTCATAGAGATTTTGTAATTATTAAATGAGATAGTGCATGTAAACTGCCTAAACCATGCCTGGCACATGAAAAACAAAAAAAAATTAAGTAGTAGTTTCACTCTTTTGTCTAATGGTCATTAAGGGCATGATAGAAGTGTGCAAATCAACAAAGGTAATAATTTCATGTGTTTAAACAAAGGTATACAATATTTATTTCTGAGACTGATCTAATTCTAGTTTAAGTGAAAGCTGGATTTATGCCATTAGCGATGTTTTTTTAAAAAGGGCTACACCATCTACACATCATTCTAACTCTAGATACATAGGTGACTGGATTGGGTCTAAATTCACATGATAGGTACATTTAATTGCAT
Source organism: Balaenoptera ricei (assembly GCF_028023285.1). Lineage (NCBI taxonomy): Eukaryota > Metazoa > Chordata > Mammalia > Artiodactyla > Balaenopteridae > Balaenoptera > Balaenoptera ricei. The sequence goes on along the minus strand of NC_082643.1, from coordinate 43,426,721 downwards.
AGTAACTCAAGTTCTCAAGAAAATCCATGGCAGCAGCCCAGTTATAAAGGATGACTTGAGTCTGAAGGGAGCTTGTCCCCTTTAATAATCTGTAATTATTCTTTGCTGCCACCCAAGTTTAGTTTAAAAGATTTGCATTATGCAAAATATTTGATTCTGCTGAACTTGCTGCCTAGCAATTCATCTTTACAGCTAGTATTCCAATTATTTTCATCCTCTCATCCTCCTGTTGAAGAACCTACCACACCTCTCTGCCCACAATGAAGTTAACTAGCCGGGTTAACAGAGTGAAACTTTGTTTCAAAGCAGTTCCCTTTGTTTTAGCTTCTAACTCTAGCTCAGCTTTTAACAGAATCTGGCTTCACTACCACCTTAACCTTATTTTCCTTTACTTATCCATTAAGATAGTCTCCTTGCTGTACCGGCTCATTCTCCCTCCACAACTTTTCTTTCTTTTTATCTCTAATACCTTTCCTCCTTAGTACAGGGGAATATTGTCTCTAACTGTCCCCAGCATAAGATGAAGAAACAGGCTTGGGAAGTGAAAGGACTTGTCTAAGTTGACATGTTTAGCTTGTACCATGGCAGAGCCGGTCCTAGATTCTGATTTCTAGTCTAGTGATTTTGTTCCTACTAGCTGTTGCAGTTAAGTTCCAGAATACAGATGAATTTCACTTCCTTCATGCTTTCTTCTGTAACTAGGACCTGCTTTTCACTTATCTCCCAATGGACAAGAGACCCTAAAAACTCTTGGAAGTAATCAGTGAGTTTCAGGATGGGGTGTGTGTGTGTGTGTCTGTGTGTGTGTGTGTGTGTGTGTGTGTGTCTGTGTGTGTCTGTGTGTCTGTGTGCGCACATGCACGCACATTCACGAGGAAGAGTGGAAAATAAAACTAAGGGATAGGGCATAATTTAACTGATATAGGTAATTTTGTTTTGAATGAGTATTTGAGCATATAACATTTCAGGAAGTCTTCCCCTTTTGACCTGGTTTCTTCCACCCGCAGACTTGCTTACCACACGAGTATCCTTTGTCACTTTTGGCCAGTGGCCACATAGTTTGGTAATTTTATTGCTTCTTTCTGGCATTTCAAAGAAGGGCTTTGCTTTTCTCTCACCTGTTTCGTTGAACAGAGGCAAGGATGGGAAGCTAATATGTTCTTACTTCCATTTTAAGTCCAAAATTAAACATTTGTCTCTCGGATTGCGTAGTAAGAGGCAATACAGAATGTAAACAAATATATTTCAATGGAATTTTGACAGGCATAGTATTTAGATATAGTTCACACATGGGATGCGGTTATTTTTAAATAACTTGTATCAACATAGTTGAGCCTAAAGGACTTATTTAAATACTCAATATTATTTAAATGTATAATTAAATATTTAAATATCAAAACACAAATATCAAAGTTTCTGACCATTTAGATGAAGAGAGTACTTAGGAGACATGTCTGTAAGGAAAGATTCCTCAGGAAATTGGAGTAAAATATAACCTTTCAAGAAACTGGGAAATTAAAATGTGTTTAAGACTTTGAACATCTGTATTTATTTCATAGGTTGGAACAAATGCATACATAATAATTAAGGAAAATGCTCAAAAGGATAGCTGATCTATGTCACTGCTAGGCTCCAAACATAGAATTTCTAAAGACAAAAGTGTGGGTCTGTGATTGGCTCACCTTTATTAGTTTGGCAAAATGAAGGAAAAATTGAGACGATATAGTTATAGATTCTCTTTGCCTCACACACATTTATTTCCCTCTTGCTATCACAGTGATCATTTAATTCATTGTAACTCTAGAAGTATTGACTGCCTACTAAGTACACAACTATGTGCCAGGTGCTCTGGGTGATTCAAAATTAAATAAGAAGCACTTAAATCTGGGGAGCAAGACAGGCCCAGGATAACTAAACATAATATTGCTTTTATACTAGTGCTATGAATAGAGTAAGCAAATCCCTCCTGACAGAGGAGAGCTTCACAGAGAAGTGGATTTTGCTAGTGGTGAAGCAGGGGAAGGTGACCCCAGGAAGAGGCCCGAGTGGCCCCAGTACATCTAGGAAGGCTGAGAGTGTAGGCAGGATGTGAAAGAGATGAGGCTGGAAGGTAAGAGCAGGGCAGGTTACTAAAGGCCTTACCTGCTTGTTAAAGGGTATAGACTCTTCTGCGAGCAATGGGGGAAGAACCATGCTAACAGAAGAGTGGGAAACACATGGAAAGGATGCTAATGGTGTTGATTTCTGAGGCCCTTTAGTCTCCTGGAATAGTAAATGGCAAAATTTCTACTAAGCCTGAGAGTTTAGTAATGAGGTTGTGATACTCTGGACAGTGTAGGTAAGTGTTGAATAGTCGCTGTAAGGGATGTGAAAGGAAGCAAACCAGTAATGAGCGAGAAGATTGGCAAATTGCATCCAGCGAAAGATGAAAAACCTCCAATTTGTCATATGGTTGTTGAGCATAGTTATACAAACTTTTTGTGGCAACATTCAACAATCAAGGGGAAGACAGTGGGGTTGATATTATTGATAACTGATCATTTCACAGACACCTGGTTTTTTGATGTCCCCTCAGTCCACTAGATGCCTGTAGTCACTCATTTTCCATCAAGATCTCTGATGAAAGCCAGAAATTTGCTGGGTGTGTCCTGTGGGGTGAGGGTGGAAATATTTTACCAAGAAAAGACATTACGCCTTTTTGACAAGAGACAAATGTTTCATTCAAATGCTGCATTGCGCATATTGGAAACTGTAATGAATTCTTGTGCACCTTTCTGCATAGTTCACAATGTCAGGCCCAGGCATTGAAACACCTCAGGCTTTCCTCACAAAATTAAATTTAATGTTACACCCTCCAGTAGAATGGTGCATAAATCAAGTATTGGATTTGCATGGACTGTGGAAAGCAGCTCCCTTCTGGACAAATATAAACCCAACTCTGAATATTATGTCAGGGACAGGAACAAAGCAATCTAGGACTTCCAATACAAGTCTGGTACCAAGTGTAATTCATGTTGGTATTACACTGCTCTGTGTCAAGCCTGTTATTAAAATTCTTGTTTTAACCTCCTTTTTTCATTTCAAAAGAAAATGTTTTTCTTGACCTTTCTGTATTCAGAAAACCAGTGCACAAACCAGTACTATTTATAAACTGGTGTCTACTAGCGACAACCGTGGGGCATATTTATTTTCTTTCTCCATCTACCCCACCCAACATAGAGTACAGGAAGGGGTACATATGAGTAATCAAGTGGAAAGAAACAAAACAAAGGGCATTAAGTAAAATACACATTGGGAGATTAGGAAACATGGATACTCACTAATGTTCTACCTCTGGCCACAGTCCCAAGAGAATGCTAAGAACAGGGTCAGAGCAGACAAGTTTAAAAAATGGTTCAATAGCCAACGTTAACATACATTTGGAGGCAGAACATGCATCCAGTTCAGGAAAAGTGAGCCTAAATATGCATCAGTTGGTCTTGTTTCTGGCCTCCGGCATATGCTAAGTTATACATTTTCTTCACTCATTTACTCCCCATCACAGTGTATCTGTACTATTTTTCTTACTAAAAGTAAAATCAGTGTGATCTGAAATTGAGCAAGACCCTAAGACAAGAAGCATTTTTACAAATGCAAAGTGAGTCCACCCTAAGTCCCCAAAGAACATAAATAGATCACGAACTTGCACACATTCTATTGTGCATCAAGGCCCGTCATGTGTATTCTGGAATGCTATAGTGGTATTATAAGCAGAGCCTGCTCCTGAAGCCAAGGGCCTTTACAGGAAGGCACGGCTGTCGGGAACACAACCAGGTGAGGATGTGAGCTTGAGAGCTATGCTGATGATTTGGTATCTGCAGTGTAATTTCTCCCAGCTGCCCACAAACATCTGTTAAAACTTGGGATGCTTCAAGATCGGAATAGGTGAAAGCAGGTGTCTGAAAAAATAAATTTACAATGGTTTAAGGATAGTAAATTAGGAATCATGCACTCATTTGTGAATGGAATACATCAATAAATATTTATTAAATGGATACAATATGCCAGTCACTGTGATAGGTACTATGGGGGGATGTAAAAATGAATTAGACCTAGATTGTGCTTTCAAGGAATTTATATATAAAGGCATATGAGATATACAGAACTGTTGTACAAGGTAAAAGTGTCATAAGATATATAGATACAGTTCTATGTGGCATAAGAAGAAGGATACGTAGTTTCCAATTGGAGGAAATTAGGGAAGACTGAGCAGACAGGGTTTGGTTATGCAAACTAAATTGGGGCAAGAAAGGGAAATTCAGTGAGGGTGGAGGAAGAGGGCATGGCCAAACATGTGCAAAGGGGAAACCCCATGTAGAGACCATGAGTGATGAATAGTGACTAATTCCACGTTACTGAACTAGTGAGTGAATGAAGACAGGTAAATGGAAATAAGATTAAAAGGTAGATGGGATGGGGGATGGCCACTGAACACTGGACTAAGCAGTTTAGACTTTTAAAATTAAGCAATATGGAGCCATTGAAGATTTTTGAGGAAGGAAATGACATAATCTAATATATACTTTAGGAAGATTAATGTGGTCATAGCATATAAAGTAGACTAAAGAGCTGAAAGACTGGTCTGAAGGAGGCTTGTTAGCCCTGGAGAGAAGTAATGAAGGCCTAAACTAGGAGAGTGGCAGTGGGAATAGACAAGAAGGGACAGAGTATTATACAAGTAGAATCTACAAGATGACAACAGATTGGTGAGCAACAGGAGAGGGTTGATGTGATTCAGGACAGGCTACCCCAAAATACGGTACCTTTGCATATTGAATATTTAAGCTGAAGGACTTTGAGAAAATGGAAGAAGTAGGAAGTTCACTCTGACCTCCCCCGCCCCCCGGCCTCAGCCCTCTCCCCTTAAACAGGCCATAAAACCCTCTTATGAGAGATGCCCTCCTATACCTGGAGGAAAAGAGCATCCTTATCTCTGAAGACAAAGGGACAACAATAAGAATCCTAACAAGTGTGCCTTGCTAAGTTCCCTTCAGTTTACTACAATTACTTCAAACTCCATAGCCTATCATATTCCTCCAAGGCTGTCCACTCTTCATCAAACCTGCCATGAAATAGTCTTTATTTCCTTACGAAGGCTCCTGTGTGACATAAAACTTATGTTAAATAAATTTGTATGCTTTTCTGGTGTTTATCTGCCTTTGTCAAGTTTACTTTTCAGACCTACCCAGCCTGGTACCTACGAGGGTCAAGGAAAATTTTCTCAAGTTTTGATTGGGTGAATAGAAAAATCATAGATGGTTACAATAAAAACACAAAACCTTTACACTTTTTTCCTTTATCTTGAAAAGCTGTACGCTTTTGTAAAACAGAATGCAATGTGGTTGGCTGCTGTCTTCTACCTGAGCTCAAAATGTAATTTACAGGCAACTGCTCTTGTAGTCTCCCCATTTCACACAGTCATTTGGGGAAAGTTAAGGGACTTATTCTGAGTTGGAAGAAAGAGGAGGAATAAAATGCTTCTAAATGGTTGCTGTGGTTATAAAATCAGCGTCAGAGTTGCTGGCATTTATCATGCTGATTATTTCACTAATATTTTTAGAAATCATCACAAAGAGCCAGAGTTTAGCATGTCCCAAATAGAACTAATGGACAATTGCAGGTACATTGACCTCGTTGATAATGACTTAAAGATTCGTATTGGAGTAGAACAGCATCTAGTCCAATCCAAGTTTATTTTGAAAGTACAGTCAGTCTACTTCATGGATCAGGTGTCTTCTAATTGACTGAAACACCAGGCAGGCTGATCTCTAAGCCAGACTGTCAATACTCACACAGAGAAAACCAGTGCCTCCCCCCATGCCGTCTCTCAGGCCCAGTGATTAACTGTGCATCGGTCATTTAGCACAATAAATGCAAAGTCCCCAGCGACGGGAGTGTTGCCACAGGCCTCCTGCTGTGGAAATAAATGCCCTCCCACCTTGGCATGCTCAGAGCAGACACAAAGAATTTGCTTTAAAAGTGCTGAGGAGCAAAAAGCACTCTTATCATTTTTGAAATAGAGTCTTGATAAAGTTAATCCTACCTGTCAGGCAATGTGGATTGTGCTGCCTATATTACCACTGCCCTCTGAATTTGAAATACATCTACTTTAATGGGAAACAGAAAGTGATTCTTTAGTGATCATTATGATCCTGTTTTCTAAAATTTGACATGTACCACCTTTTAAAAAATGTTGCCTCCAGTTTGGGAGAAATCGTATAAGCCCTAGAAACCGTGACTATGGAAGGAATGAAGGAACTCCATTTTGAAAATTTCTTCTTTGCTCTTAGAAATCAGAGAAAGAAGAAAAGCAGATGGTGTAATTGTAGAGTCTATTTATCACTAAGCAAATGCTAAAAGGTCCTTGCTTTCTCTGAAGATTCCTCAACCTATTAAGGGAATGAGCTGCATTTAATTTGTCTGTCAAGTTTCTGATTTTGTAAATTTATTAAACCAATAAAACAGCTAGTATAATCTGGTTATTAATTCTAGTTGGTGCCTCTGCCTAGATTATTTGATCTAGGTTATTGCTACTGTAAAAGAGACATGGTTTCGTATAAAATGAAGCAACTGTTCTACCAAATTAGGTGATATCATTGGTGGGGCGGGCACGTCATAATCAGTATTCTCACATCTCTTGCCATCTCCAGAAATTACCCTCTGACCAGCAATAAATAGTGGTGGTTCTTGAGCTATTTAAGCCTGATTAAGGTATCTGTTATGCATTTGACAGTACACAATAGTGCACGGTGTCAATTCTCAACTGTCATCATCATGATTAAAAAGGGTAGAAGAGAGTGATCCCCGGGTGGAGGAAGCTGTAATAAATAATAAGGATGCCACGAACCTCTAATCCAATCACAGAGTTTAGCCAAGTGAATAAAAATTCTAGCAAGATCTTTAACCAAAAAGTTGCTAAGCAAATGATGCTAGATTTTCTGATTAACAAACATTACTTCCTGTTGTCGAGCTATGTAATATCCTCAGCTGTTAGGGGATCCTGTTGTGAATACAGATGAGAAGAATGTAATTTACTTCAGAGAGGCACCCGCACATGACCTCCTCATTAAAGCTTGGCTTATTGGAAGTTTTTTAATTTGAAAAATCATTTAAGTTGAGGGAGGCCGTCCAATCAAAATTCCAGCGAACGGAAGACTTCAGCATGAGAGGAAATGCCTAAACCAGTAGTGCAGCTGGGTTACAAAATCTTATGGGCATTTTTTTTTTTAACAGGCCTGACAAGTGTTCATTAGCTCTTTCGTTGTCAGTTCTAAGGAGCCAAGTGACAGCAGTGAATGCCAGCCTCTCATCTTGAGAGCCTCAGAGAGTGTCAGTGTGATGTCAAACATCCAGTCTGGCTGACTTCGTCACTGAACTGTCTGAAAAACTCTCCTTCTGTCGAAACCCATTTTTAAACAATGATGAATCAAATAACAACAGCAACAACAACAAGAAGGACCACAGCCGAAGTTAAAACAACATCAATCACAACTTTCATTAATAACCTGCCATGACCCAGTCACTGTACTGTACACTTGGCATGGGTGATCTCTTTACTCCTGACATCGACAATGGAGGTAGATACTATTATTACCTCTGTATTACAAAAGAGGGAAAAGGTTAAGTAACTTGCATTGGCTAAAATGTGGTGGATTTGGGTCTCAAACTCAGGCAGTCTGATTTTCGTTCTGTTCTCCCATCTGTTATGCTATAGTCCCCTAAATGTAAATCATATAGACAGATTTTAAAAATTGAATCTTGTTTTAATCTTGGAAGAGACTTTTCTTACTTAAGAGATTCCTAAAGTTATTGTTTATAAAATGACTGTCATCCATTCATTTAAAAACTAGTAAGCATCTGCTGTGTGCCTAGCACTGTGGGTGTTAAGAAGATGCAGTATAAAATGCAGCCCCCGACTATAGAAAATGCTCTGTATGTCTACTGGCTTAATTTACACTAAGGTGTAACTGTATTCATCTATCTATCTTTTAGGCATAATCATGGTCTTCATGGTCAATATGATGATAATGCACATATTTATATGGAGCTTAATCATTATAAAATGTTTTCAAATATATTATATAATCTACGGCTTACAATTTCCTATGAGGTAGGCAGGGCCAGTTGATTATCTCTAATTTATAGTTGAGGGAGCTGAAATTCACAAGATGAAGTTCCCTTCCCTTGGGTCTCCTGGATCTAATTCTCAGGAATGAGCTCCGTCCCATGCCAGTGACATCTGTAGAGGTCCCTCGCATTTTGTTTTTGTTGCTACATATCAAGAGAGGTATGAACTTTCCTTTGCATAAGTAATAGTCCATGCCTTAAAGACATTTTATTATATTTATTTCTTTCAGATAAGCCTGATGGAAGTCAGTCTGACTCTTAACCATGTTTAGCCCCAGTAGCAGGTCCATTTCCACCCACGATTCCGGCTGTCTCCTGACCTGCAGTGTGAGCAAATGAGATAAGTGCAAAATATTCCTACACCACAGGCTCCACGCTCTCCTCATATTCAGTCACGAAGACTAATGAATCCGAGATGATTGCGGTGGTAAAAATCCCAATGTAGTTTTTTGCTGTCCTTACTAATGAGAGAAAAATACAGTAGACTGTTGGCCTAAAGGCTCCAGATGCAATTCCTTTGTAACTTAGAGTGCATTAAAAAAGCTTCAGTCAGCAAGATAAGTTAATTTTTTTATGACCTTTATAAACTCTTTTAGCCTGTATCTCAGGAGCTTCTCTTAAAGATTAAATTTTTTAAATCCTTTTAGCTCAGGCCGACACAGCATCTGAGTCTTTTCTTGCTTCAAAGGCTACATCCAAAATCTATAAAGAAATTCTGTTCATGACAATTATTGTCAAAGTAACGATTAGGTAACATGTCATTTTTAGTTTTTACTGTTCTTGCCTCTACGATAGTAATCCAATAGAGCACACTTCTCCTTAATGTAAAAGTTGTGTAAAGGATGCATCATTCCCAGTCGACTTTGACTACATTTGCAAATTCTTGAAAAAGCAAATTGAATTGTCACTGGTAGCTCCTCTTTTGCATGATGACCATTGGGTTAAAGTGGGTGCATGGGGCACAGATATCAAGACTTCATTAAAAGAAAAAACTCCTCACCCTAAGAACTGTAAAGTTGTATTAATATATCACTGAATCCATGGGCTTTAGTTGACCTCGTAGCACAGTTACCCAAATGTGATGGGTGTAATTGTGCAGGGGGAGGAACATTAGAGGAACGTGAAGGCTTTTCATCAATGGCATTACAGATTTCATTTATCATACAAAACACATCGTTTCTTCTAAACTCTCTGGTTGTAGGGTATCTGTTTCTTTTAAACACTGTGTTTTTGACTGGCTTGATTGGTGACTACAAGAGTCATCATCCTAGGCATCTGTCACTACTGCTATTACATCCAACCTACTGACCCAGAAAATCTGTGGTTGACACAATTGATTTCTCCATAAGATTCATTCAGCATTTATTTTATGTTTGACATCTACCTACAAGGTCCCACAAAAACTCAGTTCCTACATCTCTGTGTCAGAGAAATGTAGCCCTTTATAAAGGTGTATACCCTGAAGTGAGGGGCTGGAACAAAGCATGAGTCCTGCTTAGAACAATTCACTGAAGTAATTGGACTTATTAAGACATATATGAGCTTTAATGACTAGGCCACTGAGAACATGAGTGCCAACCTCATGTGAGTTTTGCCTTTGGAAATAACAGCACCACCAACACCACAACTACCACCACCTACTTCTACAACTACAACTACTATTACTACTACTACTACTACTACTACTACTACTACTACTACTACAACTACTACTACTACTACTACTACTACTACTACAACTACTACTACTAAAATAAAGAGAAAGGCTCAAATTACAGGACTTATTTTTGCCCGGTCAAACTTTACTCTGGATCAGATCTTAATCTTGGCTCCATGTTACTTTCTATCTGTCCCTCTTGGAATCCCTTCTCCTTTGCCCCAGAAAGCATCTTGGTTTCAAACTAAGATACACAAGCCACATGCTTTAAATAGATGTTGACAGTTATCTATTACTTTCCATCTATATCTCTATGCTATCTCATTATATAAAAAGGTTACATGATTTTTTTCAAGGCATATAGATAATTAAGTGCCAGATTCAGAATTCAACCTCAATTGTTTATCTTATAAATAAATTGACATCTTCCTGTGTGTCCTAAAATCTAATGATCTGGCTTGATCATGTATCATCTTATGAATTTTGTTAAGAAATGAGCCATGGGAAAGAACATGGAGGTCTGTATAAAAATTGTGGTAGTGGTCTTTGCTTACTGAATTCACATAATCAAGCAGATTGAATTATTTTTCTTTGTATCTCATTAGCTGAGACTTCTCAGGTTGCCTGAGCCTCAGGTCTAATCAGGCTTACTTAATATTTAAGACTTTTCAGTGCGTTTCTAGTAATCAATATCAATTTTTTTTTTTAGCAGTTTATTGGTAATATGCAGGGACCACATTTTCTAGAGAAATTCTCTTTTGGTTTGACATAGAACAATATAAAATGTTTTATTAACCATGTACATGACTGGACAGAAAACTCCTAAAGTGAATACTCTTTTAAATTTCTTTTCATTCTACTAAATGTTGTTTTCACTCCATGAAAAGAAATGAGTGAATGTAATGATTTTGGAGAAGAAGCAGCATCATTGGTTTTATCAAAGATGAAACACTTCCAGGGATCTTGGAGCTGACTTTTTCTATAGAACCACCATGAAAGATCTGAAGATCATTATTTACTAGAAATAAAGGAACAAGGCAGAAATCGATTACTCTGACACTAGATTTATGTTTCCATTGCTCTCTATATACATCTCTATTTGTCCTATCTTCATGGCGAAGATATTTAATACATAATGGAAGGAGGCTGTTGCTTTTGATTTATTTTTTGTTTATTATTTTTGGCATTCCATGGAGAAGATTCTGGAAATCAATACTGTTTGTGTGTGTGTGTGTGTGAGTCTGAGTATTCTGGGCACAGTGTAGGTTAAAAGGTCCTGAAGAGATAAGGAAACTTCCTCTACTTGCTGGGTACTCTTTTAATAAGTGAAGCATATTATGCACTCATAGAAGACAGTTGCTTTTCTTTGTTTGTATGTTTTACATGAGATTTTGAACACAGATGCAAAGGCTAATTTAGCCATAATAGCAGCAAGACAATGCTTTGTAGTCTTGAAGTGACTCTCACTTACCCTAGCTAACTGTCTTTTAGCAATTTATTAGAGAATGAGGGTATATCTTAGGTTCATGTGATAGAGAAGGTGCAAATACAGAGCTGTATGAAATTTTAAATTTATTTAGAGTGAATAAGCAGATGGTGTTATATAAAAGATGAGATAGACCCTTTTAAAAATACAAAATTAAGCGTTTGGCCTTTAAAAAAGACAGGAAGAGAGTCAATCAACACGAATTTTTCAAGACCATGTAAACAGAAAACTGTATTTAAAGGCAGGCATATATTTTTCTGTTTTAAGAATTTATGACAATTAGATAGAAACCCAGGACTGAATGCATGCAAGGAGAATGAAAATAATAAGACTGTTCAATGTAATGTAATCGTGGAAGAGAATGGATAGACAGAGCTGGAATACTCTTAGTGACCTTTGAAAAACCTAATGAAGAATATATATTTGAACCAGTTTGTTGTTTTTGAAAACACTGGAGTGACATGATTAAAAGAGCACAGATTAAGGCCTAACCTGTAGAGGGTAAATCCTGAGAAGTAGTTAGGTCAAGTATTGGCACTGCATGTTTACAAGTGAGGAAACAGTTTCAGAGAAGTCACATAACAGTATTAAGAGAGATATAAAACACAGATTTGGGGAATAGGAATTGATAACCAGCAGCAATAAGTAAGTTCCCTAGCGGATTTGTTGAATGTTAGATGTAAAGGAACAGATTCCTTAATGAAACTCAAACCCAGAACCCTCTGTGCCTTTAGCAGATATGAGAACTAAGGAGAATTTCAGTCCAGAGGGCTGCTTAGCAACTGGCCCTGATTTGACCCTCAGTTTTACCTTCTGGTGGAGTTGACCTTCTCCTGGATCTGACTTGACCTTCTCCTGGAGTTTTCTCACTTTGAACCTCTCTGCCACCTCTGGGCCAAGGACCCCTATAAAATCTACTACACAAGCATGAGCAAACCCTTACACTTGGTTACTTCTAACTGAGATAGAAAGTCTTGGTTTCAACATTAGCATCACTAAAGGCTAAAGAAAAATAAAGAGAATTTAAGAAGTTGATAATAAAAGGGCTGGAGTTTGACCCCATCATAACTAACTTTTCCCAAGTCTTAGATTTTTCCTCAATATATACCTTGTCTTCTAAGACAGCTACCTTCAGTCATAGACCCTTGCTGAAATTCTTCCTGACATTTTGCCTTTCCAGCTCTAAGTTATTTTTACCTGGTGGGCCCCATTGTGATTTCTACCACTTCAGAACTGGTTCTTGGTGATATTGCCCTATTTTCCTGGTTCAAAGAGCAGAGAAAATTTCAAGTTGACTCTTTCTCTGGAGTTCTGGTTTGTCTGAGAGACTTGCCTCACTCATGGCTGATTGTTCGGACTACGGTGTTGATCCTTTTTCATGAAAGTATGATAATTCCATAACAATATGCTGGATAATAAGCTCTAACAATAACAGGAGGATACTTTTATCTACTCCATGCCAGTGTGCCAGATATAGAGGTCCAAAGAAAATTAGGAATATGAATTTGGAGTTTAGGAAAAGGAGTTACATATTCAGGACTTGTCAGCATATAGATATAAGAGTGATTGGCGCAGTTAGATTTCCCTGGGAGAGTATTAGTAATAAAATGCAGATGGAGGACAAAATCCTGAGAAATAATAGCCACAGTAAGGGTAGGGGATTCATAGAAGAAGACTGAGGAAGCAGAGGTGGAGCAAGCAGCAGTGTTGTAGAAATAATGTACTAAATGCCGCATTGTGGTCAGGCAGGATCAGGATTATAAACACTCACTGCGCTGGCCTCAGGAGGTAATATACCCGTTTCTAAGGCTGGGTAATAACTGTAAGTTTGCTTGGAACTTTCTTTATCAAAGTGACTCCTATTTGAAAATTAGTCAACATTTTTAGCTAAGGTGTTTCTTATCCAACTTTCTTCCATATCCCTCAAAGTTAGTGCATTTTGGGGGAGGAGCTGTGAAGTCAGCCTTTCCTTCAAAAGTGAGGGAAAGAATTGAATAAGAAACATTGCTATGCTTTATTTTGGCAATTGCAGCAAACACTTTCACTGAATTTTGAAGATGTTTGCTCGCTCACAAAACTCGAAGTGGTTTGAGGAGCAAAAGTTTGGAGCATGAGTGTGGTGCTCCACGGACTATTCATCAGTTTATCCTGACCCTCCACTCGTCCGGTTTACATGCTCTCCCTTGTAGTTGGTCACGCCTCACTTCTGTAGCTTCCCCTAATTCAGGATAAGTTGTTCGTTTTATCACGCAACAGTCCTGAAGTTTGTTTAATTTGTATGCCTATAAGCACTCTTTATATGTTATGTTTTTATCATGAATGTTATTAAAAAAATGATAGCTACCAAATACTATTTCCTATGTGCTATACACTGTGATATCTACATTACATGGGTTACTTTATTTGATTCTCACACACACAAAACAACCTATGGGAAGTATTAGCCCCATCTCATGGAGTAGAAAACTGTGACTCTAGTTCACAACAGCCAATGAGGTGGCAGAACAGGAGTTTAAATCTGGGTATCTTTGGTGTTTAAGTCCTTGGTCTTCACCACTATTTATACTCTTCCCTAATTATTTGTATGATCAATGGTTAATATATTATTCCCTACACTTTTTTTTTTAACTGTAGTTGTTTTTTCTGAAGTGAGGCTCACTTCATTTATTTTAAAAATTAATTAATTAATTAATTAATTTTTGGCTGTGTTGGGTCTTTGTTTCTGTGCAAGGGCTTTCTCTAGTTGCGGCAAGCGGGGGCCACTCTTCATCGCGGTGCGCGGGCCTCTCACTATCGCGGCCTCTCTTGTTGCGGAGCACAAGCTCCAGATGCGCAGGCTCAGTAGTTGTGGCTCACGGGCCCAGTTGCTCCGCGGCATGTGGGATCTTCCCAGACCAGGGCTCGAACCCGTGTCCCCTGCATTGGCAGGCAGACTCTCAACCACTGCACCACCAGGGAAGACCTATTCCCTACACTTTTAGGTTGTGGACCTTGACTTGTGATTATTCTGCCTTCAAATTTGGTGCAGTCATAAATTTAGATATAATAAGTAATTGCAATTTTGTTCTTAAACTGTGCATGCATCTCCATTAATCTTAATAAATAATAATTGAGAAGCTTATTAAAAAGTTCTTAGGAATTCTATCTACTACTTTTTGAAATGTCAAGTAAGAGTAATAGAGCATTAAACGATATATTAAAACATTCTGGAAGTCAAGTTTTAAATTTAAAACAATCACATATTTTAAGGAACAAAATGATGATTACTAGTATTTCCCCCAGCAAATAGGAAATTCCAAATTCCTTCTTTCGTTATTTATATTAATATGTATAAGAGTCTATCCAACAGAAAGACATATTTTTAAAAACAAATATATTTTAATGCATATTGGAATATATTGGTTGTGCACCTTACTCTACTTTAAGCACTAAAATAGCTCAGCTGTGAATATGTTACATGATCTCATCATTTTCTAATCTCCGATTTAGATTTTCAATGAGAGAAGTTAAAAGCTTTTAGGGAAGAGTGATACTTACACAGATCTAAATAATGAAAATTAGGAATTTCTGAAGTTATGGACTTTTTAAAATGTGCCTCTCATGTGGATGTAAGAGATGAGTGTATTTGTTAGAAAATAGGACCTCATAGGCCAAATGCCCAGTTCACAACTGAAGCCTCAATAGGTAAAGAAAAGCTATTGAAGCAGAATGTTGACCGGAGTCCTGCTAAATAAACACATCACACACTGGTAGATCTTTCGCCGCCATCTGCATGGCATTGAGTTCCACCTACTGGGAGTGCGTCGGTTCTCGTTTGAACTGGGTAATCATCGTATAAAAACATGAAATAAAAGAGCCTTATATATCTTAGTCACACACAATAAAAGAAAAGTTACTCTGCCTTTATTCAGAATCAATAGATGATGTCTTCTGAATAAAAATCAGGGCATTCTAGAACATAAAATTTTGTACCCTGTATTCACTGTCTTCATATCTTTCTTCATCAACACCCCACACCTCCAACTATAAATGTAGGTGTTTCTCAGCCTACAGTACAAGTGCTCGCCTGAAAATCTTTTTTCAGGTCGGAGGCAGATCAACAATAGCACTCTGATAAGAGCAAATAGCTGGGTTCTGAACCCCCAAACCTCTGAAACTCGCGCAAAGCCGACAAGGAGCAGTCCAAGCTCCCTCGTAGAGCGCTGATGGCTGTCAGAGAGGGCTGGAACAAAAGTGCTGCTTGGGGCAAATCTGTGTCAGTTGTGTGAGTGCCCTCCCTTCTTGTGAGCACTGAAACACCCTGCTGCTTGTTGAGCTCCCAGTAGATGTGAACACACCTGTCAGGTTGTCTGTGTCCTTTTTCAGTTTCTCCCACACGCGGGGTGTTTTCAGGCTGCACAATCTCTGAAAACATCAGAGTTGCGTTCCAACATTTATCAATAACAATTTATAGCTGATGTATAGCTTTCTGGAAAACAGTAGGAATCCACTGAAGCCTAACAATGCAGCCCCCACAAAGGTTTTTTCCAGGACCGGGATCAATGTCATCAGTGAAATTTATGGGAATGCCATGAACCCCTCTGAGATGCAGTGGCATTCTCTGCAACCTTTCTTGGATCCCATCAGTTATGGTCTAATAAGGTCTTTCCTGCTATAGGAAAAGGCTTTCATTCTGTCACTACCTCTCAGGTGTACCCATATTAATAAAAACAGCTATTTCTTTGTTCTATTGTGGCCCGCCTGAGAGAGACACCTCCTGTGGCTTCACCGACCTACCTATTGGGTTCTGATAGATCCCTGTGGTTTCCTTCACTGGATCTGTTTGTTCAAGTGAAACTTAAGGGCCAGACACTAGTTCCTAAGAGCTCTCTGAGGTAAAAAAAACAAAAAAAATTAAAAAACCAAAACTTGTCCATAAAATATTTCACATTCCCTGCATGTTTAAAACCTGTTAAATGGACATCTGATTGAATATTATCTGACTGAAACAATCCAAGGATCCATAGAAAAGGAGTAGACTGTGGTACGTTGGATGCACGTTTGCTCCAAATTTTTGGCCTCCTCAACAGAAGTGGGGGTGAGGCGCAGAACTGTGGGTCTTGGGTTCTTTGTGTCTCCATCAGGTGGATTCTAATTCATCTTGATGGTGTTTTCAAGGCTGACTTCAATATATACTAAACTTATTAAAGGCTATCTCTTTGAGAGACAGGTCTCTAGCTCACTCTTGGGAAGTTATTGATGGGATTCCAGCTTCCCTGAAAAAGCAATCAATCATTTAGGGAAAACAGATTTCATTTCCATGATGTACACATACAATATAATATACACTCTTACATAGCCACATTTATATGCACACTTGTGCTTATAAAGGTACACACATTATCCACACACACGTGTGTATGTATTTCCATGAGTTCTAGGAAAGATGTTTTAGGAATATTACATTTTAGGAATAATACATCATTACTTGTCATGCTTTTTCTCTGGATGAATAATGCTTTATTTTCTTAATGTGATCATCGCAGCCTTAGGTCAGTAATGGGCTGCAGACAGAAGCCAGACTTCCTTCTAATACTTAATTCACATCTTTGATTCAAAAAGATGTCTCAGACTATGCAAAGCAGGCTTCTGAGGTAAAGTCTGGTTAGGGAGAAAATCTAGATGGGAAGAAATGGGAAGTTCTCACTTTATCAAGGCACCATCTGTCCTTTACTAGCCTTAAACATCCTTATTGCTGGTTACTGTACTGTGGACCTTACAATTTTCACCATTAATAATTTTGGTGTCAAATTTAAGACCATAAAGCCTTTATTAAATGACATAATGGTGAAGGCAACCTAAGTACCTGTATTAATTTCCTAGGGCTGTCATAGGAAATTATCACAGACTGGGTAGCCTAAACAACAAAAATGCATTCTCTCACAGTCTGGAGGCTAGGAGTCTGAATCAAAATGTCAGCAGTGCCATGCTCTCTCTGAAGGCGCTAGGGGAGAATGTGATCATGCCTTTCTCTTTGGCATTGCTGGCAGTCCTTGGTGTACCCTGCTTGTAGACACATCACTCCCATCTCAGCCTCTGTCACTACATGGTGTTCTTTCTGTGTCTCTGCTTGTCTTCTCCTCTTCTTATAAGGACACCAATGATGTTGAATTAAGGGCTCATCCTAGTCCAATATGATGTCATCTTAATTACATCTTCAATGACTTTACTTCCAAATAAGATCAAAATCTGCGGTTCTGGGAAGGGCATGAATTGAGGGGATGCTATCAATTCAGTACAGTACCTAAGAGGGTATTATGGTCCTTCATTGATACACTCCTTAATGCACCAAGTTAATATAAGAACTTGCTGTTACTTAGAAGAAAATAGAAAAGATAAGTATGGGGAGGTAGGTAAAGATGGAGAAATAGAAAATGTTCAGAAAAGTAATGGTCAATGGAGTAGCCACTAACCACCTGTGGCTATTTAAATTTGAATGAATTAAAATATTAAAAAATAGAAAAATTAGTGTCTTAGTCTCACTAGCTATATTTCAAATGCTTGACAGTGACATGTGGCTAATATCTACTCTATTGGACAAGGCAGAAATAGAACATTTCCATCATTGCACAAAGTTCTTTAGGACAGTTCTAGTCTAGAACCCATCATGTGTAACAGCTACAGAGGAGATTCTCAGGAAAGAGGAAGATGGGAGAAAGGCCTGGGAGTAATGTTGTAGCAGGAGAGGGAACCCTGAAGGAGGGGGTGAAAGTGAAGCAAAGCACTTATAGTATTATAGTGTTACCTGGGGAAACTCAACCGTTGGATGTGGCTCTCCTTTCTTGACCCTGATATTTTGCCTTGCAGAGAGCAGGTACTCACAAAATACTTGTTGAGCCATAAAAGGAAAAGATGAATACTTCAGTCAGGATGGCATGTCATTGAGATTGTAATGTTGCTGACAGAAAGGTATGATTTCCATGTAGATTTCTGGATGACAGTGCAAATAAGTATTAGCAAATATCCATATACTGATCTTCACTTAAAGCATGGGGACACCTGCTTTTCATGCACTACTCTTTCACTAGCACCATCTGCACGCTCCTCCAACTCATTGGTTCCCTAGGAACACAAATAGCTGTCCTCTCTCTCTTTCAAGGAGTAACATTATGAGTAACATTATGTTACTCGTGCCCTTTGCACTTGTATTGGTTCAACAATTTTCCTTTCGACTGCCATTATGGTGCCCTAATACAAAGCCACCAGCCACTACTGTGCATGCCCAGAGCTCTGTGGCAAATCCTTTCCTGACAACCATCTGTCTTCCCACAAGATGAGAAGAGCAAATTACAATTGGGTTTGAAAGGGATGGGTAACTCACCTTGTCCCTGGGGCTTTGACAGCCTCCTGTTGTAGTGCCCACTGACTGGAGGGCTGATACAGTTCATTTCCCAAGCCTGGATTTACTGTGATCCCTTGTCACAGCTCTGTGATGAGGGAGAAGTTAAGGGAATTTTCATCCGTGCAGTGAATACATGTAGTAGCTCTCTGTAGTAACCCTCCAACACACACACAAACACACACACACTCACTCACTCACATGTGTTGATACATCGCTATCTATTGTCATCAATATACAGAGCAGTTATTCTATAAGTCCCAAAGCAAGTTTGGAAGACCTCCTAATTTCACCTATTTATTTTTCTCAGCTCAATTTTTATTGTAATGTAGACACAGACAGGAAGGAACACTTTTATTCAACATTGAATAGCACTGAGAAACCAAAAGGCACATTCTAAATAAATAAATCACCAGGATGTTGCCTTTTGAAAGTGTTTTGGACTGTTTATCTTTTGTAATTTGAATGCAAGGGACTACTATTAAACAATATGAAAGAGACAATGCGAATGATGAGTAGCATTACATATTTATCAAATAACTTGTCTCAATTTCAAAAGGTAGCAAAAGACTTCTAATTTCCTCTTTTGGATAATGAAACATATTCTACAAATTAAATTCAAAGTATTCAAAATTACATTGACTGAAAATGGATTAATGGTTACTTGGTGTCAGAGGTGGGATGGGAGTTGGAATTGACTGACTGCAAAGGGGCAGCATGAGGGTAAGGGAACTGTTCTGTATCTTGATTGTGATGGTAATTACACAGTTATGTATAATTACCAAAACTCATCAGACTGTACACTTAACATGAATGATTTTATTTTATGTTAATATCTTAATTAAAAAGTTAACATAAAAATTCAAAACATTCAAATTGCAATTCAGAATTTGCAATGTGTTAAAGAATGAAGACTTTCAAAAACTGAGACTATAAAATATGTTACCATAGGGGATGTTTTTCAAGTCTATAACTAGATGAGAGTTTTTCTGATGAAATATTGTTTGGATGAAATTGACACCATACGTGGATGGAAGGCTACTCTTCCCAGCCCCTTTCCTGTTAGCTGGGGCCTTGTAATTGGTTCAGTCCGATGGACTGTTACTGGATTTGACATGAACACAAGAAAAATCTCTCTTGTCTTCTGCCTCAGCAATACTGGAAGCCACATGCTGAGATGGCAGTGTTGAAAGAAAATAGAGCCAGTCTCAGCCAAATACAATGTGTAAACATGGGGTGAAAGCCCTTTACCAAACTCCACTGGACATGTAGCTTCAAGAAAAAATGAACTTTTTGTTGTGTTAATGTATTGAGATTTAGTGGTTAAATTGTTACTGCAATATAACATAGCCTGTGCTGATTAAAATAATATGTTGCCATGATTTCAAAATCCTCAGAGTTTAATGATCATGGGTCCATTTGAAGTTTGCCTCACTGGAGAGTCTGGATTTTGACAAACATACTACTAGTAGGCACTGTTGATAAAAGAGGAATTCAGGTGATGACCCTCTACCTGGTAATTCACACATGAGAAGAGAGTGATTGGGCAATAGTAACCTGAGTAGCCATCCCTATATGTCCTTACCATCAGGGTGTTCTGGGATATTGTGAGATTACCTATTGATACCTTTGTCAGAGACAGAATTCACCTGAAGATCCTTGACCTCCAGGTTAAAATATGTAACTATGAGCCTAGTGCTTCCCTAATAGCATAGAGCATATAAAACAGAGCAGAGACTTTATCAACTGACCTAGGTTTCAAGTTGAAGCCTGCTTGTTTGTCCTTTTCTTGCTGTCTGTGCATTCCATGAATCTTACTTCCATCAGTACTTTGCTACCTCTTACCATTTTACATCAAATCGTTAACAGATACGGTCCAGTTTCTCATTAAAAAATGAATTCTTGGCCCTGTTGATATTATTGCCTCATCTTTTACTAAGTGTGTCAGCTGGTGAAATCTATTTAATACTGTTCACAACCCCTCATTACTGTTAGTAAATATCCAAATGTTTTAAAAGAATTTATTTGGAAGGGGCAATAGCCTTTTGGGAGTGTAACTAAAAAACTAGTTAAGCAAATTTCCAGTAGTAGTAGCTAAAAGTAAACCCAGTGAAAGAATGTATTGATCAGAGGGACAAGAAAAAGTATGTAGTGAGTTTTCCTGAAATTGAAAAATGGCAAAGGATAAAGTTAAAGGCAGTCAGGTGGAGAAAAGTACTTTTCTAATAAGTGAAAAGACAATTTTGTAGGTTCATGCTATTGATAAAGAAAAGACTATGTGACTATAATTATTCTGTTTTTGTCTCACAAGAGAAGCAGGAAAGGAGATGGAGGGGAAACAGTGTTTTTCTTTTCCACTGAATCTCTTTTCATTTGAGGTGAGACACTAAACACTATTTAATGATTACGAAAGCCTGTGGCAATTAAAACTTCATCTTGCTAAAAAAGTTGAAGTCATTGCCTGAAACAGGAGAAAGACTAAAAGACAGGAGGTGATGCAGTAATTTTTCCCTTCTATCTCTCTCCTATATCAGAGATACAGGACATTCCAGTATATATGTATTCGTTTCTACATTCTTTCTTCTCATGCAGAAGTTTTTATTTTTAAAATTTTTTATTGAAATGCAGTTGATTTACAATGTTGTGTTAGTTTCAGGTGTACAGCAAAGTGATGCAATTATACATATATATGTGTATATATATATATATATATATATATATATACACACACACACACATATATTCTTTTTCAGATTCCTTTCCCTTATAGGTTATTACAAAATATTGAGTATAGTTCCCTGTGTTATACAGTGGGTCCTTGTTGGTTATCTATTTTATATATAGAACTGTGTATATGTTAATCTCAAACTCCTAATTATCCTTCCCCCCCTTCCCCTTTGGTAACCATAGTTTGTTTTCTATGTCGGCGGGTCTATTTCTGTTCTGTAAATAAGTTTCATTCAGGATTTTGAAATAAGGAATTGGGATGCCTTAGAGTTGATAGACCTCTGGGGCTCTTGCTTTAACTCATTCTTCTGGTGTTGATCTGTATTCAAGGGGTCGCATGCATGCTAAGCCCCACTAAAACCCATTTAGAGCAAACATTGATTTAGAGTTTCTCTCCTGGTGCTTAAATATCATGTTACTAATATTACATACTATTCAGTAATCTGTTTAACTAATTGTAAATATTTATAAATTAGTCTAAAGTTGTTTAGATCTTAAGTATAGCATACTCAGGGGTGAGAGTGAGTTGTGCAGTGACTGCGTGAACAAGGAGCTTCTTCCTCAAAGTCAAGGCAAGAGTTTGTTTTCTGTTAATCAATCTACAATTTGTATAAAGAGAGAGAGAGAGAAAAAAAAGAAAGCTATCAGGAACTGTGTGGTGAAAAGCAGGTAGAAATCTCCTACAGTGTTTAACAGATGGAGGTGAGGAGGGAGGGATGGGGAGGTGGGGCAGGGCGGCAGGCATCTGGTTGCAGGTGGGAGAGGGGGTGCAGGAGGAATACTAGCTGCAGCAAACAGACACGTAAGCAAATAACAACAACAACAAAACCAAAAAACCCCCCAAAACTAATTTTCAGTATTTTATCATAATTTGGGAGAGAGGTCCTGGAAAGTCTTAGGGTAAGATAAAACTGATTTGGGGTCAATATAAACAATATTCTAAGCTTGAAAAAAGGAATTGATGTCTTTTAAAGTACACTATTTTCATCATTGTAGTTAGGTACATTATGAAAAGTTATAAAAGGGTTTCTAGGTTTACTTTGTTAAACTAATTAAACAAGGGGGCCATTACACTGAGTTGATTCTAATGACTTAGAAGTCTACGTAAGCAAACCAAAACCTAAGCCTGTAAATGTCTCAAGGTTAAGAAGTGGAAACCCAAGGACAACCAATCATAAACAGCCAACTAGGCTTGCCAAAAATAATGCAACCGCTTAAGATAGAGCCAATCAAATAATTTTCTTGCTTTGCTTCCTCCTCTTCTCTATAAAAGTCTTGCCCTAAGCTCCCATTGGTGGAGTGCTTCTAACTACTTCCTGTCTGGCGTTGCTTGATTTGAGTAGATTTTTGCTCAAATAAACTCTTATATTTTTTAGTATGCCTTAGTTTGTCTTTTAACACCTTATAACCTCAGTTCCCCAGTCTGAGTTTTCTAAGAAGGTCTTAATTGGGTCAGCTGAATTCTTCCAACGAGGCTTCCTCCTAACCCCTGTTTTGGGGGAGAAACACTCTCATTGTTCCTAAATCCATAGAGTAAAATACATGTTTTGAGTTTCAGGATATTTTTTAAGTCTCATCAGCAGAGTTTTAATTGCATCTCTTACATATTGTGTTACTTCATTCTTTATTTTAATCAGCCCGGAAAATAGCAACTTGTTCTTAGTCTAATAAAAATAAATAATGAAGAATGTTTTTCAGGGTCAGAAAAGCATGGGGGAGCCTCCTTAAGCCTATTTGGCTAACTAATTCTTAGGTGACTTCTTACCCACTTCTTGCTTGTTTCTTTTGGTCACAGGTTTTTAATCCACATTCTTTCCCATTACAAGCTTTTACCACCCATGTTTCAAATTTACTGCAAAATGGGGGAATTTTCATCTTGCTCCTTGCTGTACTCTGCAGTAAGTGTACTGGACTTTTGTATTTGAAGGATTTACTCTTAATCACTGGGAAGAAATAGAGGTACAAAAATAACAAACATGGACAGAAGTCGGCATTATCAAATCTTATACAGTCTTCATAGTGCTTGTTCATGGTCTATAGTCCTACACTTGATTTCTCTGATGCAACTGCTGAAGCATCTGGTGCTGGAAGTCTCTTGATGATCTTCGAAGCCTGCCCATCTAGGTTGAATGTGAGATCAAGCTGCTCAATTGTAGCCCTAGAGAGATGTGGGTTGACACCATTCCAGTGCTTGGCAAGAGTCTCAGTCTTTTTCAGAACCTGTGTCCCAGTTTTTCTTCCCACTTAGTTCATCTGTTCTGCCCTGTGCCAAAGGCCCTTGTGGGATTGGTTTCTAATATTCTTAGCCATTCTTGCAGCCCTTGCCAATGCCCTCATCTCTCTGGAAGATTCCCCTAGCTGAGAGCCGAGGAAGGCCCTTGTTCTTTTGCAGGAATTCTTCTCCTGGGTTTCAGACCATCCTGCACTGATCCAGAAATTTCTTTTGCTAGCTCTCATAGCATCCTTTTCTTTTGCCTGACTCTTACTGGCCATCACCACAGCATAGTGTATTGACCAGGCAGTGCAAACCAAGCATTGGGCTGGGCACTTTATGTCGGTTGTAAATGTCCTTTTGATTTTGTTTTCTTCCTTTCCAGCAGTGTGTCGGTAAGGCTGATGGTACCTTTATTGTAAGCAGATTTTTCCATCTATTATTCCAAGCAAACATCTAAGCATCATCTTTAGAATGGCTGTGTGACCCTAAAATTGGTTTTATAGCCTTCATGCTTTCCTCGTTATTTTCTCATTCTCATAATGCTAGAAGATTTGTCCCTTTCCTCATTCAAAGAGCTCACATGTTTTCTTGGACTTTTCAATGAGTTTTGGATCCTAATTGAAGGGAAACCACCAGTTCATAGTGTCCTCAGAAAAATGCTCTGAACCCATTGAGTGGTTTAACTCAGTAGTTCTGAAACTTCAATGTGCATGGGAATCATTTGGAGAGCTCTTGTTACAAATACAAATTCTTGGGCTCCACCCTAGTGTTTATAATTATATAGACCTGGGTTTAGGCCCAGGAATTTGTTTTTAACTATCATCCTGGGTTATTCTGATGCAGGTGATATGGAACTACATTCTTAGGAAACTGGTTTGACCTGCTTGGGTATGGTTCTCACCTTTGTCTACTACCTTGTGTTCTCTAGTGATCACTGCTTTTGATGTCCCCATTCATTTCCCTTAGACAGATCAGGTTTATACAAGCCAGTGCAGACAGGTAAAGTCCACTCCAGGCACAATTTCCATCAGGGAAGAAAAAACTTTCCTTCCTCCCTCTCACAAATAACTTTTAACACATACTCAAAAGGGTGAGTAAAGTATCTGGAGATGAAATAATATTTTAAAATGATTTGCAAGGTACTATTCAAGTCAATAAATAATTATTTTACTTATATTAAATAGTGAATGTGTACTCCTATTAAGATTGTTAAATTATATACATTATGTAATTCACATACACACAACAGTACAGAAAATAATATAAAACAGACACATATGAACACACACTGCTGTATTAACACATAAACATTTTACCACATTTTAACAAATCTTTAATGTCCATGTTTTTAAACTTTTACCACTTACGTTCTTACCTGTAAACAATAAAATAGTGTTGTTTTAGGCACTTTTCAATTTTATGTAAATGGTATATACTGTATGTATACCTCTGTAGATTTATAAAAATCAACACTGATTTTGATATTCATGTTGCTCCAATTAAGTTACTTCAACTTCTGTATAGTATTCCCTTCTATAGGCCACAACCTATTCTTTTAATGATGATTATTAGGTACTAACCAATTTTCTTTAGCTAATAAAAATACTGTTGAATCACACAGGTGTACTAGAGTTTCTTTAGGTTTCATCACCTAGATGTGACATTGCTATATTCTAAGACCTGTGCATTTGTAATCTAAAAATTGTATATTTAACATAAAAGTCAAAGGAAATAATCAGACAACTAAATCTTTTATTTTATTAAAAATTCACATTGAAACAACCGATTTTTTTTAACATCTTTATTGGAGTGTAATTGCTATACAATGTTGTGTTACTTTCTGCTGTATAACAAAGTGAATCAGCTATATGTACACATATATCCCCATATCCCCTCCCTCTTGCGTCTCCCTCATACCCTCCTTATCCCACCCCTTTAGGTGGTCACAAAGCACCAAGCTGATCTCCCTATGCAGCTGCTTCCCACTAGCTATCTATTTTACATTTGGTAGTGTATGTATGTCAGTGCTACTCTCTTGCTTCGTCCCAGCTTACCCTTCCCCCTCCCCCGTCCTCAAGTCCATTCTCTATGTCTGCATCTTTATTCCTGTCCTGCCCCTAGGTTCATTAGAACCTTTTTTTTTTTTTTTTTAAGATCCCATATATATGTGTTAGCATATGGTATTTGTTTTTCTCTTTCTGACTTACTTCACTCTGTATGACAGACTCTAGGTCCATCCACCTCACTACAAATAACTCAATTTCATTTCTTTTTATGGCCGAGTAATATTCCATTGTATACATGTGCCACATCTTTAACCATTCATCTGTCGATGGACACTTAGGTTGCTTCTATGTCCTGGCTATTGTAAATAGTGCTGCATTGAACTATTATATGGGGTACATATCTCTTTTTGAATTATGGTTTTCTCAGGGTATATGGCCAGTAGTGGGATTGCTGGGTCATATGGTAGTTCTATTTTTAATTTTTTAAGGAACCTCCATACTGTTCTCCATAGTGGCTGTATCAATTTACAGTCCCACCAACAGTGCAAGAGGGTTCCCTTTTCTCCACACCCTCTCCAGCATTTATTGTTTCCAGATTTTTTGATGATGGCCATTCTGACCAGTGTGAGGTGATACCTCATTGTAGTTTTGATTTACATTTCTCTAATGATTGGTGATGTTGAGCATCCTTTCATGTGGCTATTGGCAATCTGTATGTCTTCTTTGGAGAAATGTCTTTTTAGGTCTTCTGACCATTTTTGGATTGGGTTGTTTGTTTTTTTTGATATTGAGCTTCATGAGCTGCTTGTATATTTTGGAGATTAAGCCTTTGTCAGTTGCTTCGTTTGCAAATATTTTCTCCCATTCTGAGGGTTGTCTTTTCATCTTATTTATGGTTTCCTTTGCTGTGCAAAAGCTTTTAAGTTTCATTAGGTCCCATTTGTTTATTTTTGTTTTTATTTCCATTTCTCTAGGAAGTGGATCAAAAAGGATCTTGCTGTGATTTATGTCATGTAGTGTTCTGCCTATGTTTTCCTCTAAGAGTTTTATAGTGTCTGGCCTTACATTTAGGTCTTTAATCCATTTTGAGTTTATTTTTGTGTATGGCATTAGGAAGTGTTCTAATTTCATTCCTTTCCATGTAGTTGTCCAGTTTTCCCAGCACCACTTATTGAAAAGGCTCTCTTTTCTCCATTGTATATTCTTGCCTCCTTTATCAAAGATAAGGTGACCATATGTGCATGGGTTTACCTCTGGGCTTTCTATCCTGTTCCGTTGATCTATATTTCTGTTTTTGTGCCAGTACCATACTGTCTTGATTACTGTAGCTTTGTAGTATAGTCTGAAGTCAGGGAGCCTGATTCCTCCAGCTCCGTTTTTCTTTCTCAAGAATGCTTTGGCTATTCAGGGTCTTTTGTGTTTATATACACATTGTGAAATTTTTTGTTCTAGTTCTGTGAAAAATGCCATTGGTAGTTTGATAGGGATTGTGTTGAATCTGTAGATTGCTTTGGGTAGTAGAGTCATTTTCACAATGTTGATTCTTCCAATCCAACAACATGGTATATCTTTCTGTTTGTATTTTCTTTAATTTCTTTCATCAACGTCTTATAGTTTCCTGTATACAGGTCTTTTGTCTCCTTAGGTAGGTTTATTCCTAGGTATTTTATTCTTTTTGTTGCAATGGTAAATGGGAGTGTTTCCTTAATTTCTCTTTCAGATTTGTCGTTAGTGTATAGGAATGCAAGAGATTTCTGTGCATCAGTTTTGTATCCTGCTACTTTACCAAATTCATTGATTATCTCTAGTAGTCTCTAGTAGTTTTCTGGTAGCATCTTTAGGATTCTTTGTGTGTGGTATCATGTCATCTGCAAACAGTGACAGTTTTACTTCTTCTTTTCCAATTTGGATTCCTTTTATTTCTTTTTCTTCTCTGATTGCAGTGGCTAAAACTTCCAAAAGTGTGTTGAATAATAGTGGTGAGTGTGGGTAACCTTGTCTTGTTCCTAATCTAGAGGAAATGGTTTTAATTTTTCGCCATTGAGAACGATGTTGGCTGTGGGTTTTTCATATATGACCTTTATTATGTTGAGGTAAGTTCCCTCTATGCCTACTTTCTGTAGGACTTTTATCATAAATGGGTGTTGAAATTTGTCAGAAGCTTTTTCCACATCTATTGAGATTATCATGTGGTTTTTATTCTTCAGTTTGTTAATATGATGTATCACATTGATTGATTTGTGTATATTGAAGAATCTTTGCATTCCTGGGATAAACCCCACTTGATCATGGTGTATGATCCTTTTAATGGGCTGTTGGATTCTGTTTGCTAGTATTTTGTTGAGGATTTTTGCATCTATGTTCATCAGACATATTGGCCTGTAGTTTTCTTTTTTTTTGTAACATCTTTGTCTGGTTTTGGTATCAGGGTGATGGTGGCCTCGTAGAATGAGTTTGGGAGTGTTCCTCCCTCTGCTATATTTTGGAACAGTTTGAGAAGGATAGGTGTTAGCTCTTCTCTAAATGTTTGATAGAATTCGCCAGTGAAGCCATCTGGTCCTGGGCTTTTGTTTGTTGGAAGATTTTTAATCACAGTTTCAATTTCAGTGCTGTGATTGGTCTGTTTATATTTTCTAGTTCTTCCTGATTCAGTCTTGGAAGGTTGTGCTTTTCTAAGAATTTCTTCCAGGTGGTCCATGTTATTGGCATATAGTTGCTTGTAGTAATCTTTCATGATCCTTTCTATTTCTGCAGTGTCAGGAAACAACCTACTTTTTGATAACCTCTACTTTATCCACTCTTCATTCTGTTCAAAAAACTCTTTCAGAGCTGTAATCAGTTGGTATGCATAAATTTTTATTCTATTTTCTCACTTAACATAATTGCATGTAAATATTTAATTCATTCAACACATTCATTCAATAGATGCTTAATTGGTGCCTCCCATGGGCCAAGCTAGCTTCTGATGACAGAGAAAATAATCTTGGCCTTCTTGGATCATTCATTATTTTCATATAATCACATAGACCAAAATTTTATCATTTAAATAGAATTTAATATTAGTTAATATTAATATGCTGTGATTTGCCTATCGAATTCCTCAGGGAATTGTATTGGTTTTAGAAATGTATACATACATGACATCCATGTTAGAACTGAGAACTGAATTTGACTAATTCGATATTATCACCGGGATTGTATGTCTATATTGCTCCTGATGACTATAATGCTGGACTTAAAATAGGTCAGAACCCATCTGTTATCATGAATAGCTCCCCTTTTCTTTCCATTCACCCTCTGCAACTCTCTGGACTCCTACTTAGTAGAGTCCAGGCTGTTAGAGTGGTTATAGATCTGGACTTTGGAGTAGGTTTGAGCACTGGCTGCCTGGTTTGTGAGATATATGAACTTGGGCAAATTAATGAATCTCTTTGTGTCTCAGTTTTCTCTTCTGTAAAATGGAGATAATAATACATTCTGTTAATATTGCAATACTTGGAAAAATTCTTAAAATACTGAGTGTTAGCTCTCGTTAAGCAGTAAAGCTCTGGTTTTTAAAAGTCAAGGTTCACTTCCTAAAGCAAGTAATCTGAGGGATATATTGGGAGACTGAAAATTAAACAAAGAGCCCCTATGGGAGAAAAATATGACTGTTTTCTTTGCAAGGAGGCTGGGGTCCATCTATCTGCATGAAACGTAGCGTCTGGGCTCGCTGCAAGCTGTTCACTGTAGGCCCCTCTATCTGATGTCTGCCTGGAGCTGTGACTTCTCTGCTTCTAGAAAGAAAATGGGAGCCTGATAGACAGGTACCACACACATGTACACACACACACAAATACAATTTACACACAGACCCACACAGGAGAGGGAAAGACGGTTAAAGAAGGGAACGAAGCCAAGTAGTTATTGTTAGAATAAATTCATCCATTTGAGTATTTCATCAGATAGCTCAGCAGGTTGATTCTAAAATGTAAAAATTAATCAATTCGGTCTTTCGGCTCCTCTAACTACATGTAAATACACTGGTCATTTGTTCACACTCCCAGGCCAAATAATCCAAAGTGAAAGTAAATATAAAGTAACAACCAATCTTAACAAACCCAGTTTCGAGCTCATGTCTCCTTTAGAAAATTTTCATTATCACCCATTGCCTCCCTTCCCCTTTTCCTTTCTTCCTTCTTCTTCTCTCCTCTCTCTATTCTTCCGTGCCAGAGAAACCTATAGTCATGGGGAAAATGAACTAATATAAATGTGCCTACATCTATTTCTTCAAACTGCTGTTTGAGTCTGGTTCAGACATGAATCACAAACATGGTGCTAGCAAAGAGTTAAGGAGTGCATTCTGTATGCAGTGGCTCCTATGAAGTCACTGATTAATATAATTAAAAGCCTGAGTTAATTGCATTACTTTCCATTAGGTTTCATTGTATAGCTACCTTCCCAGGACCCTACTACTCATCCCCATGGGGATCTGATCCCACATTTATCCAAGTGAGATGGCTGCTTTCAAAACCAAACCTTTCATCAATCCCCTATTAATTAGCTAAATGCCACATCGGATTATACAGTCATGCCTGCCAGGTAGGCGGGAGCATCAGGAGAGCAGAGCTCACCGTCCTCCTGGCTCATCCGCCAGCCTGGTCATTGGTATTCCAGGACAAGTCAACTTACTGTAATTTGAAATTGGTCTGCTGTCCCATTAGGAATCTGCCCGATCAATACCAAGTGAATTAGAGTCTCAGTGATCTGATTAACTCCCCATTATATTCTACCCTGGCTGATTTAGAATGCATGATGAGACAATATTCCAGTTTCTTTGCTTTATCCCAGTTTAAGTGAAATATAGACATCTAAGGAAGCAGTGCCTGTGCATTTGATTTGGCTCGGCTGTAATAAAGTCAAACACCATGAGCATCTCCCTCATCAAGACAGTCTTAAGTGACTGAGGGCTGCCTTCTGCACACGGCGAGGAGCTGTTTGAGTGGCAAGGGGGAGAAGTAGGTGGAAGCCTCCCTGACTGCTCATCTCTCTTCTTTTTGGCTCTAGCTTCTGAAGGGGCTCCTAGAAGGCATTTAATGGGGTGGTTTAGTTATTTGTCATATGATCAACATTAGCAGCTTTGTGACTGAAGCACTGGGTCATGCGGTTAGTAGGCAGACTATAATTCTCTCCCAAAGGCACAAGAGGTTCATGACAATAGCACAACTAAATGTTGTATTTTGATGACTGAAAACAAGCATTGTAGCCAGGCAGTTGGGCCAGGGCTAAGTGCTGCCCTTGGGGAAAATTCTTGGTGCCCTTGGGGAGTGAATTTGGCCTCCTGTGCAGCAAGACTGTTTTCATGCCCTGCAGAGGGCTTCAGAGAAATCTGAATGGACCTAAGTCAATGTGTGTCTGCAACAGGCTCAAAACACAGCATCTGAAATAATGCAAGTGATTGAACTACATTCTTTAAAAGTGCACCTGTATTTCTTCCTCATATGTTTGAATTTGGTTGATCAAGCATTGTCTGTTAGAGCTTCTTAAATAATTTATTATTTTTTAAAGGGTGGGATTTGTGATGAATTTATCAACTGCTTTTAATGTTACCCAAATGCAGCTTATTTTAAAAATAGATCTGAGCTATTGTAATGGAACCTAATAATATTTTTTCGCTAGTGATCCAAAAAATCAACATGGCTTATATATGATCGTAAATGATAACTCATTAATATAGTCTACAATAAGTATCATCCCACTTTCCTCTTAGGACTAACTTAGCAATTTAGAATATTTTGTGTGCATGGATGAAGGCATTTGTCTAGACTTGGTATAATATGATCTGCTAGCTAGTTATGCAACACCTGGATTGGAAATATAGACGTATAGTAGTGGAATAACTTGGCATTGACAAATGCTAGTTTGATGACAGGTTTGGTCAGCCTAAGGTCTTATGAACTTCATTGCTATTCTCCTCTATTGATCATTACTCAGTTGAACATTTCTGAGTATCTTTTGTGTTTTGTCTCCCAATTATGGCTCATGCAAGCTAACTACAGCAAAATTATAATGGGGATTTACAAAGGGAAATAAGGTTTAAAATATCCCAGATCAAAACAAAGAAGATATTATTTTTCCTAGGTTTGAATCCTGCTATTTACAGATAGGTTAATTTATTTGCCTCTTTAAGCTAAGATTTTTTACATCAATAAAATGGAAATAAGTACTGTAAACATTATAGGATAATTTTATGGATTAAATACAGCAATACATAAATGCTCAGAGCTTGTTAGCTTTCTCCTCTTCTTCCCCCACCCCGACATGTTTAAAGAGTCGTGAGAACATTTTTCATGTCAATCTCTACTTTAAAATGCTCCATTTTAAAATCTTAAATTGAAAAGAAAAAGAAGTCTCAGGATAAATGAGTTGTGTCAGATATTTTTTATGCATATGATTTAAATGGAAAATTACTGGTTTATTGCCAGTCCTGTGAAATATCTCAAATTTCTCACCTGGGACAAATTGAAGCTGCATAAAAATATGAAGCAAACTATATCTAAAAGCAGAATGACTGAAAGCTCTAACTGATTATTAACACAAAGCCAACTCAGAGCCTCTCTGGTAAGACAAGGGCCTGCATCAGGGCTCAGAAGTTATGGGTTCAGAAGAATTGTTTCTGGATATTTCTGACCTTCACCATGTTTATCAGTCCCAATTTCTGCCTTACATTATGACTCTAGACCTAGTCCCTTCTTTAGTTTTGATTCCGTATTTCTATTCATAGATTGAGGTATAATATTCTCGCATTTCATTTCTGGTCAATTAAAGCACTCAAGTTTTATCTCGTCTACTTCTATTCTTTTTTTGTGATTAATTTGTAACATGTAAAATGTAACATTTACTTTCCCTAAATAGATGTTATTATGTTCATTTCAGCTTATCATTCCAATATATTAACATCTTTTTGGATATTTATTGCTTCATTTACATAATTAATTATCTTCCTACATTAGTATTCTTCAGTCACTAATAGAAGATGGCACACAATAGCACTAACACTCATCCTGATTACAATCTCAAAATCCATATCCTTGGTCATGGAGTTGAATAAATACCTACTTGTATTAGCATTCAGCCCACATTTCTCAGTACTACTACTACTTCAACTATTACTATTACTACTACTCCTAGTACTGTGCTAGATCTCTTCTAGCTGCCCCTGCACACCTTACCCTTCTCTACCTTATTTTGTATACTGGGAGGCTGGCCTATATGGACCACGTTAATGGGCTCCTTAGCTCTCTCGCTTCTAACTGGGTTCACCCATGGAGTACTGGCTGGAGATAGGAAGGGGGAAGAGGGGTAAAGTCAGGCTATCTTTTCTCCTAGCTCCATCCCTGCTGAATTCCCATGGGTTGGCTGCTCTCTTGAGTCAGGTCCACGGCTCCCATAGGGAGACTTTATGCATCTCATGATTACCACCCATTTTGTGGCAAAATGGACAGTTACCTTAAATATAGCTATTATATTAATATCAATTTTATGTCTATTACAAATTACTGTTATAGATTTGCTGACGTGTACATAGGCAATGCATAAAAACATACATCAAATTTTATCATCTTTGGATAGCTATATTTGATGACACCATGTTGTTGTGTTTTAGTGATAGTTTGAATGCTGCCTGAAGCTCGACACATAACCCAAATGTCACAATTAAGTTATTAACTGGATGGGGAATATACTCATACTTAGCACTTAACATGTTGCTTTCCATCATTAATGTGTATGACAAATAGGAGCTAATCAATAGTATAGAAGTGTATTCAGTAATGATCTTTTACTGCTTCTCGGTTCATTTCAGTTCAGAGGCCTTTTACTAGTAAGCCCATAAAACTGGTGACAAGTTTCAAGTTAACAGACAAGATTTATTTGAGTGACAAGTTTTATTTGTCTGCATCCCTGTCTATTCAATTGCTTGGCTCCCACTAGATGGTGAACCCCTAAAGGCAGAGATTGCCTTTTATCTCTATACCCACAGTGCTTAGTATAGGACCTGATACCTGGTAGACATTCCAAAAAGTTCTTGTAGAATGAATAAATGAATGGACAATATAGCAAAACTATTGAGGTGATCATTAATGTTGTTTCTGAAGCCTACTGTAACAAGTGTCTTGGGGGAGGTGTTGAACTTTTAATGTCAGATATATTCAATCTCCCTTTCAATTGAAAAGAAAGGTCATGGTTTGAAACATTTTGAAACTCATGCCAGTATTTATTCAAAGCTACAAAACAGCATTTACCAATGAGATGGATACCTCCCACCATGCTAAGGGAGACTGAAGGCTGTTCCTTTGCATTCACCACTTGCAGCAAACTTTGCTCCATGTCGCTCTACTAAATGCACTGAGGTCAGGCTGCTAGAGCAGATCTTGGAGATTTTCACCAGCAGTGTGCAGAGCTTCCATCACTCTTCTCTTAGTGGCTTGCATGTTGGGAAGAGTGTTGGGTCTGCCCTGACTTATTTATTTATTTATTTATGGCTGTGCTGGGTCTTTGCTGCTGCGTGCAGTCTTTCTCTAGTTGTGGCGAGCGGGGGTTACTCTTCATTGCAGTGCACAATGCAGTGCATTGTGGTGGTTTCTCTTGGTGAAGAGCATGGGCTCTAGGTGCACGGGTTTCAGTAGTTTCGGTTGCGCAGGCTCTAGAGCGCAGGCTCAGTAGTTGTGAGCTTAGTTGCTCTGGGGCATGTGGGATTTTCCTGGCCCAGGGATTGAACCCGTGTCCCCTGTATTGGCAGGGGGGTTCTTAACCACTGCGCCACCAGGGAAGTCCCTGCCCTGACTTTTGAAGAGAGATCCTATAGATTTCTAAGGAGACGACAATTCATGGCAGTGGTAGTGAGCAGCCGTGACAAGCATGGTTTAGACATGTGAGGCATCTGCATCATTGCTTGTCAACACCCACATTAGAGAGTAGGAGAAATGTTTTGTAATGAAGAAAAAGAAGACTGTGTTAGAGGATAAAATCCAATGTGGATAATATGTAATTGCACAACTCTATGTTAAAAAAAAAAAGACATGTCAACTTCATGTGTCAACAAGTGTGAAAAGGATGACTGGAAACAAGTCTAGTTAGTGTTGAGAGTTAAAAAACAATTTTGAGACAATTCAATCTGACCTACTCATTTTACAGATGAGGAAATTCTGGACCCTCCCTCACCAAATATAGCAGCCAGGGCTTTTTCTACTGTTTTCCTCAGTACCATATTCATTTCCACAGTACTTAGTACCCAATGCTGTATTTAAATTTTATCAGTAATTTTAGAATATAAAATTGAATTATAGACATTATTTCCCCAAACATTTAGTGAGAATTGATTTTGTATTAACTATGGGTGATATACAGATAAACATTCCACACATGACTATCTCTGGTGATTGAGCCAGCCTTATTCTTGTGATAAAAGGCAAAAATGAAGCTTCTTTAGTTTAAATTACTTATTATTTTTCTTATTTACTAAAAATTATTGACTTACAATATTCTATTAGTTTCAGGTATACAACATGGTGATTCAATATTTTTATAGGTTATACTTCATATAAAATTAAATATTGGTTATTTAGAATTAACTCTAATTTAGACATAACTCAGACTCTATGATTATAAAAAATAATTTAAAAATTGTTCTCCCCTCACATGACAAGTAATGTCAGTTTAGTTTAAAATAAGTAACTTTAAGGCTTCCCTGGTGGTGCAGTGGTTAAGAATCCGCCTGCCAGTGCAGGGGACACAGGTTCACGCCCCGGTCTGGGAAGATCCCACATGCCGCGGAGCAACTAAGCCCGTGCACCACAACTACTGAGACTGCGCTCTAGACCCTGTGAGCCACAACTACTGAACCCCATGCACCTAGAGCCCGTGCTCCGCAACAAGAGAAGCCACCACAATGAGAAGCCCGCGCACCACAACAAAGAGTAGCTCCGGCTCGCCACTACTAGAGAAAGCCCACCAGCACAACGAAGACCCAACACAGCCAAAAATTTAAAAAAAGTAAATTAAAAAAAATAAAATAAGTAGCTTTAAAAAAAATCAGAGAATCCAGTATTAAGAATACTATCAACTTGTCTTCAACTACTTCAACTATTCTCCTATAATTCTGCTTTCACTTTTATGAGACATTTTAATGTAACAGAGACATATTTTAATTTTTTGTTCAATAATAAATGTAACAAGACAGTGAAGCTGAGGTGCTATAGAAAGAGGTGGGGCTGGAAGGTGTAGAAGCAGAGGAATCCTTAGAACAACCAGTTAAGCATAATAAATGATGCTCCCATCTACACTATGCTGAACACATCCCTCCACTGGCACTAGAAAGGGTTTCAGAGAAGTATTTTTCTGGAGTGGAAAGAAAAATGAACAAGAGACATGGTAGCTAAAATGCAGCATGTAGCTTTTTGGAAGTTTATAAGGAACATCTTGCATGAAGATGGAGTCAGACAAGTGGGAGGTGACCATCTGATCAGGCATTACTCAGGAGGAATGTCTGGCCACTTCGAAGAGGTACAGAGTTCAGCAGAGCCTTAAAAGAGCTGGGGGATTCATCTCACCATCTAGTTAACCCCTGGGGGAAAGATCAATATTCAAATGGTTGGAGTTTGAATTGTGGAGAGGTAGTGGCAAGTGATTAGGATAGACAGTTAAACAGGGTCTGGTATACTGAAGATGCTCAATTAACAATGAATGAATCCATGGCCAGAATAAGTAGTTTGAATTTTGCTCCAGACCAATGGATTTCCAGCAGAGAGGATGGCAAGATCAATTTTGCACTTCCGAAAGATTTGCACTCTGGAAAGTGGATTCAAGTTGGAGACAGGGAGGCCAGTTGGGAGGCTTTTGCTGGTGTCCTAAGTAAATGTAGTGGCTACTAAATTAATTTTTGGAATATTATATATTTAACATTATCTATTAATTACAATAGTTCATATAACTATGTGGTAATAATTTGTACTATGTGTCTCAGATAAACTGAGAAGTGCTTTTACCATGCTACCTGGCAATATTATGAAATTAAGGATTTCAGGAAAATAGAGTAAGAGCTCATTTACCTAAATGCAATTGGAACCATAACAAAAAGTCGGATAAAATGAGGCATGATTAACACATGACACACACGTATCTTAAATGTTTTACCTAACCTGAAAATATAAGTACACATTCATTTACCAGTCTTTAGATCTAGAGCCAGAAACGTTTTCATTGAGCGCAGATCTTCTCATTAGAGTTATATGTAGTCCTTTTTTATATACATCAAAGACATAATGCATTTTTATGATCTCCAAATTCATTTTTGCTCAAGGGAAGTGAGAAATGACAGACCCTGGTGAAGCAATTTGAAAACTTTTACAGTTGTTTTTCCAAACTCCTATGGTTGTTTTGTCCACGTTAAACATGATAGCAATATTTTATTAGCTACTTGCCTTTATGGTTTTGTAAAGCAATGACCTGATTTTTTTAGTAGTGTATTGGACACCTCACATCATGTTGGTCCACTTTTCATTTCAGCTATTATTGCAGCCACAGGCATTTTGCTGGTATAAACTGACAGTATTCAGTCTCAGTTGTACTGTTTACCAGGGCTGTCTAATGCCATAGCGTGAGAGGCTTCTGGTATGCCTTTAGGGAAACTCCCTAAACACATGGGATCAGCAACCTCACGCATGTGCAGGGGAGTTATGCCCCAAGGGAAACTTTCGATCAATGGGGTATGGGACCTGTAGATACATTTTACATGGCTTCTTAGAGGGTTTGGGGGAATTTGGCCTCAGCCGCTAACAGCAATAACCTGCTCAGTAATGCACTGTTATCTTGGCTTTCTGCTCCTTCTGGTTCTCCACTCTTGGGATCACATTAACTGCCTGTATGTAAACCCTTGTCTTAGGCTTGACTTTCTGGGAGGAAAGTCAAACTAAGACACATAAGCAACACCTCTCTTTTTAAAACTTACATTATTTTACCAAAAATTTAATTGTATTGCATCTTTATAACCAGTGCAACTGGAGCAAATTTGTTTGGGAACAAATCTAATTGCCCTTGGTAAATATCCACTGTAATTATTGGGAGCCGAAGTAACAGGGAGGAACCCGCCACCCTCCAGCAGTCAGCATGCCCTGCTTTACATGCAAAGTCTTCTTTGTAATGGGAGAAGAGGGAATCAGGGAATCTGGTGATTTTGTTATGTGGAGCTTGGTAAAAAGACTTCTACGATGGATAAAGAAGATGTGGCACATATATACAATGGAATATTACTCAGCCATAAAAAAAATGACATTGAGTTATTTGTAGTGAGGTGGATGGAGTTAGAGTCTGTCATACAGGGTGAAATAAGTCAGAAAGAGAAAAACAAATACAGTATGCTAACATATATATATGGAATCTAAGGGAAACAAAACAAAAAAAGGTCATGAAGAACCTAGTGGCAAGACGGGAATAAAGACACAGACCTACTGGAGAATGGACTTGAGGATATGGGGAGGGGGAAGGGTAAGATGTGATAAAGTGAGAGAGTGGCATGGACATATATACACTACCAAACGTAAAATAGATAGCTAGTGGGAAGCAGCCGCATAGCACAGGGAGATCAGCTTGGTGCTTTGTGACCACCTAGAGGGGTGGGATAGGGAGGGTGGGAGGGAGGGAGATGCAAGAGGGAAGAGATATGGGAACATATGTATATGTATAACTGATTCACTTTGTTATACAGCAGAAACTAACACACAATTGTAAAGCAATTATACTCCAATAAAGACGTTAAAAAATAAATAAATAAATAAAATAAATAAATTGGACTTGAAAAAAAAAAAGTCTTCTATGGAATGTCGTTCTATAATTCATCAGAATTTATATTAATAAGATGGCTTTGCTAGCCCAGGGCAAGAATGTAAAGAAGATGAAGTTTGTCTTTGGAGGTTTTAATCTATTCTTTCTGTGCTTTAGTTTTTTCAGAACTATTCTCTGCGTGCTTTGTTTTTATTAACATTGGTTCTCAGGAAATACCAATACTCATTTACTCTAAGGAATAAAGTACTAATAATGCTTGATGTGAAACCATCTCTACCCTACCCTCCAATACCTCCAGGAATGATTGCCATTTTTGAATAAAAATATTATACCACTAACTATTAGCATTTAAAATATAAATGAACCCGGAGAAGAGGTATGTCTTGAGGTTGGGAGGGTGTAAAAGTAGGGAGAAGAAAACTTCTTGATGTCTTTGGAAATCATGTTATGTTGGTGTTAATTTATACCTATTGAACTTATAAGGGTGGTTTTGTTCAAGTGGATTCCCCTATCGATTACTGTCTGCCCTCTTCACAATTTTTTTTCACAGAGATCTTTACCTGGAAATTGTTTTTATATCCCTCATTAGATAAAAATTTCTAGCAGCTACTTCGTTTTCTGTCACGTGGCTCAGAGCTGATTGAAGTAATAAGAAGATTTGATTTGGACATTTCCGTAAAATAGCAAATGCTTGTATCATCAATATTATGTGCCAGGTATTATGATTCCCACAAGAAACCTATGAGTACTATTTTAATCACATCATAGTTGGGGAAACTGAGGCATAGAGAAGTTAAGATACTTGTCCAAAATCACAGGAAGTAAATGTCAGAGCTGGCATTTGGCCCTAGTTCCAATTAAAAACAAATAAAAAAGATTAAAATGGTAAGCAAAAATCTTTGTAAAAATCCTGGGATTGCTGCATTTTAAAATAACTTTAGGATCCTACTTGCAGAAAGTCCGACCACTGAGTGAGTTTAGCTCTGGGGCTGAATAGGGCTTCTCTAGGGAGGAACAGCCCTTGGGACAGCCCACTTGAATGCTTCCTATAACTACCCTCCAAAATGATGCGCAAACCTCCAAAGTACAGCCCATCTATCACCCTAAAGCAGGGTCTGGAGCAACCCAAGAATGACTGTGCTCAGAGAACACATTCTCAGGAAAGCCAGTTCTAGGGGCTTCAGATTAAAAATACGCTAATTAGTAATTTTCCAATGTCATCTGTAGGTGCCAGGCATAATTTTCCTTCTGCAGCCTTATTCAAGCAGTCAGTAGAGCTCACGCTTTATAAATTATAGTAATTCCAAGAGGTATAACTCTGTGGTATGTTCTGTGATCCTAACTTTTACTTCCCAGTGACGCTCTCTGCTCCCTGCATCATTGTCAATAGCGTTCAGCTTTATTTATTTTGATCTGTTTTCTATCAAACACTCTATGTAACAGAAATTTATGCTCCATTTTTTTCTTCTCTTAGAAAGAGCTTTAGAATCGTGGAAATTCTGTAGTGACAAGTTTGGGCATTGATTTTTAGCATAGTCTATTCCCTGAGGGTTATGAACGATTCATTTTATAGGAGGGTTAACAAACACTGAATTCACAATGGCATCATAAGTTGATTTTTCTTTGCTTCATTTAATTCCCCGGTTTTTTTAAAGTTGGTGTAAAAATATTTAAGGTCCGACTTTTTTATGACAACATCTTTGCAACAGAGTGTTCC
This sequence comes from Balaenoptera ricei, assembly GCF_028023285.1. Classification (NCBI taxonomy): domain Eukaryota; kingdom Metazoa; phylum Chordata; class Mammalia; order Artiodactyla; family Balaenopteridae; genus Balaenoptera; species Balaenoptera ricei. Next base: position 43,386,550 of record NC_082643.1, on the reverse strand, counting down.
TAGATCTTTTTATTATATTTCTTGCTAAATCAGAGCAGATATAATTGCCATCAACACTATAAATATTAAGCTAGATTTTCTACCACATTGGCAAAAAAATTCTCTTCACCAAGTTTTACACACACCACAATTTATTTATATTTTATAGTTGTCTCTGAGAAGCCTTTAGAGCATTCTGTTAATTAAAACTCACTCTGACATGTAGGCTCTAATAGTTAGGAAACTGAGATTTTATCTCCTTTATGCATTTGCAGCTATATTGGTGCTGCCAATTAACCATTATGCTTCTCCAAGGTGAGTTTGATCACCCCACAATGCACCTGGGCTGTCCTCTACTTGGCTGAAATATATCATGGGATGACAGCTGCTTTACAGAGACCTCCAATGGAATATGCTCTCCTCTGTGACCTGTCTTTAGGAGTTTGGTTTCCTGGTTGTTGGATACTCTGGAACATTTCCAGCTAAAAATGGGTGATATTTTCAACTCATTTTTAATTCTTCCGGCTCCAATTTTGCAAGTAGACATTACCCTTATAAACTTGTTTAGAGACTAAATGTAGGAAAGTTTTGCCTGAACCCCCTAAAGCCATGAAACATCAGCAGTGTGGACCTATGCTATATGATGATGTTAAATCGATAAGAAATGAACCATGTCCCACTGACCTTGACCTTGCAACTAGTGTAATTGTTTCCTTGGTATGTGGTTTTCTCTATGTATGATAGAGGTAATAAAAAAAATAAAAGCTTGAATGAGGTAAGAGCAACTGACCTAGATAATAAAAGCAGTATTTTGTTAATTTATTGACTCTAGAATGCTCATAAAATTATGTTACAGTCTTCTGATCAGTAAATATTTGTTTGGAACTTCTGTGCATGCACCAAGAACTGGGGGTTTAAAGACTGAAGAAACAGGGACCCTGTCATTAAAAAAATTCTCAGTCAAATCATATTCTTATGACTACTTTTAGCTCCAGACACTGAGGAGATAATCTCGTCTCCAGATAATCTAATTTGAAGATGAGACAAGTAAATTTGAGCTAAATGGTTTATTGGCTATGTGCTCATTAGTGATAGGATTGGCAATAAGCTATTTTGAGAATTATGGACAATATTGTATATGGTTTAGAGGAAAGTTCTGAACACTGGTAGTCATGACTGGCCCTTAGGTGTTTTACTTGGCATCCACAGTGGGGTTTTGGGTTTGTCTATTTGTTTGTCTGGAAATATCTTTATTTGCTTTCACCTTTTTCCCATACACACGTTTGTTAGGCCATGTGGTATTTCCCACAGGTCCCATTCCCAGCCTTTTTTTCTTTGCGAAGTCTCTCAACCTTCTGCTGATCTGATCCTACCTGTGGAGACCAAGCATCAGTGAAGGGTGAAGGCCTTGAAGGAACTTTTCTTAGCATTTCTCTCCTGCCCTCAGTCCCAAGGGTTTGCCCCCTTGCATCAGGGAAAGTCCTGCATACCTCAGAGGACCTCTCTTATTTTTCCTGTTCCACTCTCAGCCTTCATTGTATCACTTGGATGTACTTGGTGAAGACACAGCTGGTGGGATGGGTGCACACTTGTTCTATGGCTGGATCTCCTCAGAAGTCTAATCACACATGACTGTGAAAAGTTTGGCTGGTTTCTCCTTATTGCTGTCTATGGCAGATACTTCTTTTTCCTGCTACTTTATCAAGTATGAAAACAGCTGTGCATCTCTTTTGTCCTAGGAAGGGCACATCATCTCATTTAGGTTTCTCCCTGATGGCTTAAAAACAACAACAAACCTGTGATTTAATAGCTTAGCCATCTTGTTCCAGTTATTAGAGGAGGCATCTGGCAGCCCCTGTAGCAGCCGTTTCAGCTTTGCTCTATATTCTCTATTCCAGTTCCCTTCATCCTCCCAGAACAAGGCTGTCTTGTGAATTTCTGATATCCTAACCAGAAGTAGAGGCCCTCTACCATGTCCAGAAAATTTAGATTAGTTACCAACACTAAAAGCTTAAGAGATTTATGTAACAATCTTATCTCTGGTTTCTCTTGAAAAACAAGATGTGCTGGCAAGAGTGGGCCTAAATTTTCTAGCAAAACCATAGCTGGAGCTGAGTAATGGCTGCCTCTTTCATATGAAGGAGGTGAGGTTTCAGCTATTCCTTTACGGGAGAATGCTTCATGGTATTATCTAATACCTGGGCACGTAAAGAAGCAGAAAGATATACTATGAATACTTCGGGCTCGTATAGCATTTTAAGTCAGGCCATTTAACAAGCTCTTAATGTGGTTTCTCAGTGTGACAATAGTCTTGATCTTTTTCAAGAGCAGTCATTCCTAAGCCTTTCTTGTGGTCTCATTAGTGTTAAAATCTATTTATGAAGGCAAACTTTCCCTTTCAAAGTAACTATCCTTCATCAAGTGAAAAGATTTGTTGAAATGTGTTATTTCCCCAGAACTTACGAGATTTTCTGACAGACTTTTCTTTTTTTAGTCTTTTGTTTAAAAGTGTGTGTGTGTGTGTGTGTGTGTAAGTGTGTGTTTCTTATCAATAAAAGGACTATGAGAAATTTTTGGTCATTATCTGAAAGAGATGGGATAAGAGTAAGAGAAATGAAAATAGTAAATGTATATTTAATAAACTATCAGTAAAATACTTAAAGCTTAAGCAATATACTCATCGATAAAAAAAAATTGTATTGCCAGTTTAAAGACATTTACTTGTACTATGCATCAAGGTCTACTCTACAGAGAATAAAATCACTTACTCCCTGCATTCTTTCCTTCGTTCCTTTATTCCTTCCAATATTCATTTGCTATTTGCCAGGCACCTTGCTAGGCACCGGAGATGTAACGGAAAGCCAATTAGATCTGGGTTTTGCATTTACAGATGCAAAATAGATTTACCCTTTGGGGATGTTACATAAGTAATTATTCAAAGTGTGTGAGGTTCTATAATGTATAGTGTACTATGGAAGCACATAACATGGGTCTCATCATTACTGTCCTAGAAAATAGTATGCCAAAGTATAAAACTGGGAAGTACGTGTAGAAGAATAAGGTAATCATGAGGGTTCAAAGCTGAGAAATCATGAATAAGTATCGGGGTTTAAACTTCCTGGGTATTTAGATTTATCAAAACCATATGCTGAGGGTCAGTGGAATTCATCAGAATAGGACAACCTAGATGATGTTAAGGCTGTGTTCTCACACTCAGGTAACTTTTGATTATCCACAATTTCTAATCATAGGCTGCCTTTTCCCATGAACATTATCTGTCAGGTCACCCTTGCTCCAACCAGTTCCAGAGTTCACAAATTCTATACAATTTTTGATTTTTGTTTATTAAATCTAGAAGTCTGATTGTACAATTTCTAGAAATTAATGATAGTTCTTTTCATATCTAATTTGAAAATGACTTTGGAATGATTATTTTCCCACACTCGTTCCTTTTCAGGAAGATAAATTTGAACTGCATAAATTTCATTAACCAAAGTATCTTAAGGTATCATGAGATGTGACAAATAAAGTCATACAAATTATTTTTTTAATGTTGCTATATACCTCCAATTTTGGTTCCTTTGGAAGTTGTCATCTTGAGAAGATCTCTTATTCCAATGAATACAGTCTTGGATTTCCTTTCCAAGCCTATCACACATTCTCTTGAATATTCTGAGTAGTATGGAGAATATTGTGGAGAAAGATTTTCTTCTTGAAATCAGCCAAATATATTTAAAATTCAGGCCTGTTGAATAAGACAGGGTAACAATATTTGGATGGATGAAGCTGTTGCTGTCCCAAAGCAGTTATAAGTATAAAGTCAGGAGGGTAGGTCTGTGGTTAATCATCTCTGAAGTTAATTTTTAAAGATGAGTTCTACAAATCATTTGGTATACAAGAATATACATGAAAGTCCTCTAAGATTACATTGTTGAAGAACAAGTCATTTGAATATATACGTTTTTGTATATTTGCAAAAAGATTTAAATCTGCCTTATCAGAGGGAATTATATGAAGGCTCAAAAATATTAAGATTCCAAAAATATGCATAGTCTAATAGCTTATTTGGTAGTACAGTGTGGTATTATGCACATGCAGCAGCTGGTAAAATAAATGATCTATATGTCTTTGTAGACTTTTGGATTTATAATGTAAAACTATCTGGATATGTTGCTTCCAGTTTAAGAAGGTGCTATGATTCAACTGTAAAATATATGACGTATTCTTGAGGCACATGTGGCTAGCATTTCTGAAATTTTATATATAGAATACCTTATTTTCAAGAACATGTAAGCTTTTATATACAACTTTGAAAGTAAGGCAGGGCACTCGTGAATTACACATAGTGAACTATTCAACAACTTTGAAGAGCTACCTCAGGCTGAACAATTTTTGATTCATTAGAGCAAGTGACAAAACAAGATGGTGTGGTCTGGGAGTTAGAGAAACGTGTTTGAATCCTAGTTTACTGCATACTGAGTAATTATCTGTGGCCTCGGACAATTTTCTGCCCTTGTTTTCCATTTATACACACACACACACACACACACGCACACACAGAGTAATGTACATCTTATTTGGTTAATGTATGTAATGTTTCTGGCATCTAATGGGCTCAACAAATGGTGGTTATTATTAAGAGATGATATAGAAAAATAGCAGTTACCTTTACATACTTGTAATTTCCTTATAATTAAGAAACATTGTTAATATTTACTAAATGTAATTTTAATGACATTCATATCTTGCTTTCTTTTGACCAATGCCTACCATGGTGCTGGTGGACAGTTAATGGATACTCCCAGTAGTTTTGGAATCCGTTTCCAAATCAGAACATCTAACCATCTAATCTCAAAAGTGGAAGTTGATAGTCATTATAAAGTAAAAAATATTTTTTGGCAGGAGAAGTTACACTTTTCTTTGAGATCTAAAACTGGGCTAAAATTAAACCTTGTTAAGGAAAGTTCTAATTTTTGTTATCATGTATCTGTGTAGACATGGGCACCCTAAAATTCTCCTACTGTCTGACTTCTGAATCAGCAGTATTATTGCTGTACTCCAAGAATATAGTACTTACTTTGCTTTTGTAATATATCCACGTGTGATGGCCAGATGTTTAAATTCATCCTTTCTCTCTCTTTTTTTTTTTTTTGTTAAAGAAATTATCATCCTGAATATAATCTCAAGGAAAGTTCTTGGGTCCTGCTGGAATAAAAAAAAAAAAACCTCATTTCTCTTTACCAAACCAAAAGAAAGGGCTTTTTACTATATGAGAAGTATAACATTGTATTCCGGTAGAGGAAACAGGCAATCATCTTTTGATCCCTAATGTGGGTGCCCAAGTTTGTAAATTTAATAAAAAGATAAAAAATGTGGCAGTGTTTTTATCTGAGGCAATAAACTCTGATTAAATCTTGCCAGTTTGATGCTAACGGTCTTTCTCGGTAGCATGAAGGTGAGTGAGAGCTTTGGACAAGATAATAGCGACAGACAAATGTGAAAGAATATGAAGTTTTAAAGAGCCTTTCAGAACACTAAAGAGTTTAGGAAATTAAAATAATCAGTAAGGCTTTTCATGCTCCTCAATAGTCTTAACTGCCTAGGTTCATTCACTTCTCTGTCATTGAGTAAATCTATCTCCTCCATTGTAATGACTGTTCCTTAGTCTGTAATGATTATCTTTCATGTTCCTTTTTATTAATTTTTTAAAATAAAGATGGGTCAGAAAGTAATATGCATATTAGCTGTTGAGTCTAACAGGATGTCAGTCAGCTAAACCTCGCTGCTCTTAACAACAAATGAGATAAGTTTGGGAAAGGGGGTATGTAGGCAGGAGTTTATAATAACACATTAAAAAATTGTTTTTGTCATTATGTTGAGCAGAGGCTATAGCATACGGGAAAAAACAATAGTTAATAGAGGGTGTTAAAAATGCTTGGTTATGGAGACACAGCTTTAAAATATTAATGTCTAACAGTGATCTTCAAAATCAGAAACTTTAGATATAATGCTTTATACAATATTAATAGATATTTAGTACAATTCAGTCTAATTTATATATGCATGTTTATACATAAGTGCAGAGTATGGTAGGGTCTTCAGTCAGAATAAATTGTAACTAATGTTGAGATTAATTTATTTTATATTAATCCTGTTTGTTAGTTTATATCTATCACGTATGCATGAGGATAACATTTCGATAAGGGAAGTGAGGGTTTGGGTTATCATTATGGAGAAGAGGCCATGACTGCCATATTGGCTTTGCCTTAATCATTTGTTCTGGTTAATGGTAATAGTAATCAAGGAATTCCAATATTACCTAATTTCTGACTTGAAGTGTAGCTTATATTTTTATTTAGATACTAAATTGAGCTGGCTTCTTTTAAGGTTTCATAGTTGTAGTTATACTAAAACATATTAGTTTGACACAGCTTTCAAGAGTGCACCCTCTGTTAGATAAAGGGTGCCATAATGGCTTCTGGAATGATCTGTTATTTGGGGCATATAAAAAGAAGTTATAATGCTGTTCTTTAAAATTTATGTTTCATAATAAAATGAATAATTCATTCACTCATCCACTGACAAGCAGAATACTTAAATTAATGTCTCAAAGTAAAAAAGCAGCACCAAACCAAAAAGCTAGGATTAGAGACAGAGAAAGAAGCCTGGCTATTAGGGTATAATACATTTTCAGAAGATAACTGTAATAGAAAATGAGTCTGAAAGTCATTTATAAAGAACAGGATATTAAAAGCTATAAGAAAAAAAGACCATTTATCTATCTGTGTACTATTTTGAAGACTTGAGCCAAATATCTCATCAGTGCTTTGGGCACCTTCCAATAAATTGGGCAGGGTTGATATGTGTGTGTGAGGGGGCAGGGACAGCAATCTCTTTTTCCTTTGAGCTTGGTTTATTTAAACCTTCATTCATTAATTCAACAGATGCCTATTAAGCAGGTGATATGTATAAGGCAAGCTGCCAGGCACTATAGCCTATATACAGAGATATCTAAGGCATGGAGTTTAGGCTTTGCAAGTGGAGATGACATACCTAGGTGAACTTAAGACAAGATTAATTTTTAAAATAATTCTGAAGTAAATTTTAAATTGAAATTAATTTATTCCTGACCAGTTAAGGATAAATAACTAAATCTTACTCACTGTTTCCTTTTTACATGTGCAACAATACACCATCATCATCATCCCCATCTTATCATCAACATAAGGAGAATGATAATAGCCAAAATGTACATCTGGCACTGTTCTATGTGTTTTGTGTGTGTTTACATGTATACAAAAACCTGTGGAACAGGTGTTATTAGTATCTTCATTTAATACAAGAGGAAACTGAGGGACAGAGAAGTTATGTAACCTGCCTAGGGCCTCATAGGTAGGTAGTAAGGGCTGTCAGCCTTAGTCACAGCCCAAGCTTTCTGATATCAGAAACGACATAAATGCAGACACTGCTGTTTACTCCGCATCGAGTTGGCATGATTCCCTGACAACATCTAGTGGGCATTCTAAGATGTTAGAATTGTGAGGATGTTTTCATTTTGCTTTCCCAGTTTCTTCAAGGTTGTCAGTAGTAATTTCCATATAGTTAGAAACAAGTCAAGGAGCTCAGACCTTAGTTTTAAATAGTAAACTATATGGGTATGAAAGAACCTCTTTTGTTTATATTTGAACGTTGACCTTTAAAAAGAACTTTGATTTTCTAAAACTAGTGTTTATCAGGGTCAGTCTAGAGAGTCACAAATCAAATAGGGAAGGTTTCTGGATTTGTTAGATTGTATTCACAGTAGAAGACTTTTGGAATGGGAGCTCTGTGAACTTAACCATATCACTTTTCTGGACCTCATGTATAAAAGGAGGGAATCGGATTAGGTCATCTCTGAATCTATTTTAAGTCTTATGTTCTGTGAGTTTGTATCTTTCTGAGCTAATTATGCTTATGAAGTTCTAGAATGAATTAAACAAAGATTTCAGTGAGGGAAATCAGCACAATTAAGATGGATTGAAAACAGCTTTACACGAGCAGTTATCCTTGTTCCAATGACACATAGTTTTGGCTGAGTCAACTAGCTACACTGCATAAATACATTACATGGTATTTCCTACTGATTTAAAATAATTGTTTCTATTCAGAAATAGGTGTTATTTTGTTTAGTAAGGAAGTTAATTGTCATATTTAAATAGTTGGTTATAATCGCCTATCTGTTGGCTCTGACACAAAGTAAGTTTCTTAAGAAGGAATGTCTAAGTTCCAACAAGAAAACACCTATGTAGAAAACACAAAAAGGGATGTAGGCAATATCAGAGTGATTACATGTTCATTTTCATGCCTCTTGAGGAACATTGTAAAAAGTGTAATATTCTTATATATCACAGCTCTGTAGCTATTTTTGCTTCCATAGACCTTGAATATCACTTTTCTGAGCCAGAAGTCCTGTCAGGTAATTTCCAGTGCCTGAGAATTTGTTCTACCTAAGGTGTGTGACCACAACATTTTAATATGTGATTGCAGTTTCCTAGTTAAAAAATGGCTGATTGAATATAGTGCCATGGAGGTGAATTTACCTATTCTTTGAAAATAAGACCTTGAGCTCATGATAACTTGATGAGGAGGTCTGATGTGTGTAACAGATGAGCCATCATTCCACGGCACAAGTGTGTGAGTGTTTTCCTGCACAATACACTCTCATGGAGAGACAGTTAATGATAAAAAAGGTTACTTCTTTCTAGTTTTGCGCCCTACAGCAAGTTATCAACCACTCAACTGCCATTTTTTTCAACTTTAAAATGGAAATGTTACTACTTAAAACTACTTTCTTAAAAAGCAACTTTGATTCTTTGCTTATAACAATACATTTCTGTGAGTCATTTTATATCTGCTCACATCACCTGAGTCTGAGGGGCTGCTGTGGATGAGAACTGATATTCTAGACAGAGAGGAAGACTGGAGGTAAGTCATCTTCTCGCTCCCTGTTTGAAAGCTTTGCCCATTTGGTCTAGGAAATGGGAAGCTGAGACTCGGGAGCCATTTTTGTACCATTTTTGGTGTGCATCAAAGTCATTTAGAGGAGAACATTGAGGCAGCAAAGTGTGACTTTTTTTAAAGCCTGCTTTAAAGAAAAATAGTAAATGGTAAGTGTCAGTTTCTTCTGAATCTGAGCTTCAGGACAGGGGAGCCCACTGGGGCTTCTGGTCTTTGGTGGATCTCACTTCTGTTTGGGGAGCAGCGTGGGTGCTCTGGGTCTCGGTCCTTTATAATTCAGCCCCGTATGCACTTCAGTTCACAGGGAAAAAGAATGATCTCAAACTGACTGTTGGTCCTGTTTCCATTTCTGCAAATGCATTACTCACTTGACATGATACAAATTTCCACTTCGACACATGCCTACCTGCACTCTCGTACGTTAAACAATTTTCTCTTTACCTCATGACTTTTTAGCCAGCTTAAATAAGAAGAGAGCCCTACATTAATACTCCGTTTGAGAATGTGAATCTGTCCAAGGAAGAATATGTTCGTCTACAGAGGAAACTCAATTTTTTATTTTGAGGGTTTCTAATTTACATTCAGAAAAATATTTTAAATGTACTAAAAATATGAACAAAAATTATGATACCCATAGATTATAATCTCACTTTTGTTTTCTGGAAGATGGATACATACGCATAGGTATACACATGTACATTTTCTTTTCTGTTGAGATATCACAAACAGTAAAGTGTATAGATCACAAGAAGACAATTTTATATGCATGTAATCACCACCCAGATCTCCAGGAGGTTTCCAGCCCTCCGCTCAGCCCTCACTCTCTCCCCCATTCCGGAGGTAACCACTATTTTGTTCTTTTCCACCATATATTATTTACCATTGCCTGTTTTTGAACTATATATAAGTATAATCATATAATATATACTCTTCCGTGTCAGGCTTCTTTTCTGCCCAACATTATTTTAATGAGATTGTAGTCATGTTCTGGTATGAAGCAACAGTTTGTTCTTTTTCACTGCTGTGAATTATTTCATTGTATGACTATATTACAATTTAGTTATTCATTCTTTTGTTGATGGAAATTTGGGTTGTTTCCAGGTTTTAGCTATTATAAATAATGCTGCCATGAATATTGTTATAAATGTTTTAGGTGGACATAGCCCAGGAGTGGAACTGTTGGGTCACAGGATAAACCGGTGTTTAGATTTAGTAGATGGGCTAAAAGTTTCCCCAAGGGGCTACTTCAGTTTACATTCCCATCAGCCATATACGAGAGTTCCGCGTTGTCACTACATTTGCTATTACAGGGTAGATCCTTTTACTTTTCACCATTTTGGATGCTGTGTGGTAGTATTTCACTGTGGTTTTAATTTGCATTTTTTCAGCTGACCAAGAATGTTGAGCTTCTTTTTATGTTTATTGGCTGTATACTTCACTTTTGTAAAGTGCCTGATCAAGTGTTTCCTCCATTTAAAATAAATTTGGGTTGTCTGTCTTTTTCTTATTGATTTCTAGTTCTTTACGTATTTTAAATGAGTCATTTCTTGGATACATGTATAGCAATTATTTTTTTCCGGTCTGTGGCTTGCTGTTTCATTTTTTAAATGGTGCTTTTCAAAGAGTGGAAGTTTTAAATTTCATGCACAGCAATTTATTTATCTTTTTTCTTATGGCTAACTCTTCCTTTTCTAGTTTAAGAAATATTTTCCTGTCTCAAGATCTTGAAGATATTCTCCTCTGTTTTTTTTTTTTTTCCGAAAGTTTATTAGATACCTTTTCCATTTAGGTCTGTAATCCACCTCAAACTAATTACTGTGCATGGTGTGAGGTAGCGGTCAAATTTCATTTTTTCCCATTTATTGAAGAGACTATCCTGTCCCCACTGGATTGCAGTGACCTTTATTATAAACCAGGTGACTGGATCGGGGTGGGTCTGTTTCTTGGCTCTCCATCCTGTCTTTTTGGTTTACTTGTCTATTCTTGGGCTGAAACCTCACTGTCTTAGCTATCTTTGCTTTATAATAAGCCTTGAACTCTGGTAGCAAGTCCTGCAGCTCTGCTGTTCTTCATCTTCTAGATTTTTCTTGAGTATTCTAAGCTCTATTTATTTCTGTAAATAAATACTTGAAAGCTTTAGTTGTGAAAATTTTTTAAAGAAATTTTTGGGAATTAACATGAAAATTTCCAAAGCAAAATACTGACCCTCAAAGTGATTCTGATTGTATGATATTTGGTGAATAAATGGATTCTTGAGATCTTAATTTCTATTGAGATAGAATAGGACTAAAAATAGTCATCAAGCTCCCTGGATGGCTAAAATGCAAGTGACTATAACTCTTTTGAATTCAGTACTAATGCATTAGTGTCACTAATTTAGGGATGGGGTAACCTCGAGGTTCACCTAGCTTAAGCCCTCTGTAACACAAATGAAAAACTGTAGGTTAGGTGACTTTCCCAACATCTGCCTCCAGATTCACAAACCAGTTATCTTTCTGCTAAAGCTTGCCATCTTTTAATCAGGCCTACAATATTTCAGGAAGCATTTGCCTTGGTACATATGTCTCTTACATCTACCGGAGGAAAGAGATGTGTGACCTTAAGAATGTTAAACTCCAATAAAGGTGAAAACAGTTTATAAAAACTGTTCCTTTGTGATGTACAGAGATGCTTAATTAACTAGAACTTCATTGAAAATTGTAGTGTAAATCTTTAAAAACTTAATCCAAGTCCCTGTGAGTTATGTCTCCCCCGATTGTGCAGGCCAAAAGATTTTAAATCAGCAAGACACATCTTGATCTGAGAACAATGGTACTGTTTGCACACTCTGTGCATTCAATCTCCTTTGCTTCGAGAGAGGAGAACTCCTCTTTAATTCCATTAGCAACAGCCAGATTTTGGAGGCGGAACATTAACAGTCTACAATTTAAAAACGTCTCAGCTAATATGCACCTGAACAGATGAGGTACATCACTGACAATGGATCTCCCCCATCCTCAGTGTTCTCCCTGAAACACTGTTTGTTTCCCTTTCCTTTTATTTTATTTTAATCATTCTTCTGAGCCATTGTTGGGGTTGATTCTTCTTCAAGGTGTCCAGCTGAAAAATGGTTATCAGATCCTGCTGAGGCAGGGACAGAGGAACAGCAGCCCACATTGGCTGCAGATGTGCAGAGTGGTAACTTAGGGAGGCGATGATAATTAAGGAGCATATGGTCCGTAATAAATCTGTACAGTAGTGCTAGCTGGTATTAATTGAGGGATTAAGAATAATAGCACATCCTTATAAATAGTGTGTTACATCTCAAGTTACATTTCCTAGGTTTACTGTAGCTCTGTGTAAATTTGCTGGTTTTACTTATTTGATATACTATATGAAGCATGAGAAGATTTATGGTATAATTTGTGTGCGTGTACCCTGATCAAAATGGCTGAGAAGGGCCTGATAAAACACACTAACATCTGGAGGTACAGATGTCGCTGCCATGAAGCTGAAAATTGTTTGACAGGGAGCAGGAGCAAATGATTGTGAGAGGAGCAAGGCTCGGAAGCGCCAGGTTTCACGTGAGTTTGATAGAAATGTGATATGAGTGCTTAACATCTTGATTGATAGTTTTAGATGAAGAAAACTATCCCCTAAGCCTATGCCTAACTTTTTGGGCTTTATTTTGTTTTGGATTTCTTCTTTATTTTTATTCTTTCCATGGTGATGACTTTTACCCGAAAAGGTACTGAATTTCCAAGCTTGAAAGAAAGAATTCACACTTTTGAAGCAGGGAAAGCTGTGTTGGAGAAAGTAAATCATATTCGTGTTTTGCCCTGGCCTGCTATGGTGTTAACAGCAAAGAAGGGAGAGGTGCTGAGTTCTTCATGCACTTGCATGTACTCTGGATCTATATATTAATTAATATCCTCAGACCAGCTACAAAGAATACATACTATGTATGTTACATAAGTATAATTGTATATAATATTATAGATATATTTGGAAAAATATCCTAATGTATTACTAACGCTATCTCTGTTCACTGGAATTATAGGAGATTTTTGTTTCATTTTGACTATCTACATATTCATCAATGAAAAAGATAAAATGGTGCTTTTTAGAAGAGAAATACTGAATGGGTTATTTTCTTGAAATGAGAATCACCAGGGTTCCAGTTCTAATCCATCAATCTTTCACTGACACAGTGGCTTCCTTCTGGTTCCATCAAGGTTAAAGGATGACCACTACTTTTACTTTTCCTTTCATTATCATCATATCAAAATAAAATGAAACATAATAGTCTTGTTAGTTAAAATAACATACTTCCTAAGCGGACTAATGCAGAATATTTAGTTTGACAACTATTATAAACCTAAATGAGCAAAAACATTTGGGACCTTATAGATTTATAAGATAAAAAATATAAATTTATAAGATAAAAAATGTTCTAGAGGCCAGACTTTGGGGATTCCTAAAGGATCCTTCCTAGAAGAAGTATCACCTCAATGTCAAGTCAGTCAGTTCCTTCTCTGATGAATAAACTTTCCACTGGCTGTAGATTTGGGGGAATAGTTTTAAAAATTCATATCTTTTGCCCCCACTGGAATAGTCAGAGCCAGAGCTGATTTTAAGAGTAACGGCTTAACCCTGTGTCCTGGGCTAGAACTTTGGAGACTTAGATGAAAAACTTATGTCAATTCCCGTAATCCTCTTTACAAGATCAAAGTACATATGCCATCTTAGATAATATAAATTTATGTATATAATAGGTGAATGGTCTGCCCATTCATTTGTTGGATATAATGTTGGGTTGCGAATAAAAAGAGCAAAGTAATTAGGGCAATACTGAGTTTCCCTTGTACAGTGATGGAGGATGATTATATTGCCATAATGTTTGGAGTTAAATAGTAGCCTTTGCTAATCAGCAACCCATTTTTCACCCTGTGTTATTCTGTTCTTTCTTGGCTTCCTCCTAACCATGCTGTAGATGAATAGCTACACCCTCAGATTTACTATTCCGCCAGTGCCTAAGGAAGCAGCGGCTGGTGCTGTGATGACGCAGGCAATCTAGAGATGCTAGGCTTTTAATTCAGTCTATTGGGGAATTTTTTTTTCTTACTGGTTTCTAATGAACAATTTTATATTTCATACTGGCAGTGCTGCATTACAGCCTGAAGAATGGTTAATGGCCCAAAAGATTTGATCTGTTTCACATGGGAGCATAACCTACCCTCAGGGAAAGCTTAAATGCTGCCATGGAAAACTGCATTAGCATGGAAATGCCAGGGAGAATTTTTGAGTTACTTCTGAAACAAGCAGAAAGAGAAGGAGAGAGACAGACACAGAGAAGTGGACCCAGACGGACAGGTGTACACAGTAGGTAGCACAGTAAGTTCTCTTCCTGGTGCTGGAAGGGGTTCTTTAACTGTATAAAGACAACAAAAAGGGTTAGCTAAGAGACCAAGCATATACTCTATAATGATCTTAACCATACACATGAAACCATGTGTATATGCATATAAGCACATAAAATTACTGTACATGTTGCACACATAATAGTAGAACTTAGTTCTGATTTTTAAACTACAAATCTTTGTTCATTTTCAGTATTCTCAAGTTATGGCTATTTTAAGTATCAAACTATCAGATATCACCTCCAACATTATCAACTATGTTTAAGACGTGTAATTACTACTTTCTTGGGATTTTGCTACTCAAATCAAAGAGTTGCTGATATAATCAGACAGCCAGGCACAAAAAATTTCTTTCTTGTTAGATATAAAAACAATACCTTTTTTTGAGGAAATGCATATCTAATATTTGGGAAAACTTTATAGTTCTAAAATGTTCAATAAATTGATCATTGATTTCAGAAGAAATTGCAGTAAACAGTATAAGAATGTTGCCTGAAGCATACACACAAATGACACACATCTCCAGAACTTATATTCAGATAATAGAAGTAGAGGACTCTCAAAGATAGCAGGATCCATGATTAACACTGCAAAGTAAAAAATAAATGACTAGCTTGCTAAGGTATTAGCTAGATTCATTGCCTGTCTTGCATAGGAAGGAACAGTTGTAAGTATTAAATTCTCCCTGCTTCCCAACCCCACCCCCAGAAACAAAACCCCACCAGATATGAATGCATCATGAATTGATACTGGACCCAAAAGGGTAGGGGCCATCTTTAGGTTGGTATCAGAGATAAAATTCTTTCTCAGATTTTGGAAACGAATCTGAAAGATCCTGTAGACCTGGGAGCTGAAGCTGACATTTTGAGCAAATACAAGATAAGTGAGCAGAAAACGTGAGTCTATAGAACAAGGAGAAGCAAGCAGATGGAAGGACAGGCACCGTATGGCCCCTGAAGAAAAGAGAAGGAAAGAATAACAGCCATGTGTCTTGACTGGTTTCCAGATCCAGGTTCCTTGAGACCCGGCTCCATTATTTTCAATATGGCATTGTTTCCTGGGTTTAATTCCTTTGCATGTGAAGAAATGGAGCTGGAAGGAGGCTGTGAAATCCTTTAGCTTAACACTTGATATTACAGGTTAGTAAACAGAAGTTTACTGAGGTTAAAAATAGAAAACTTGCTCAAGATCAAAAGTGATACAATAATCAGTTCTCTTCTTGACTATCAACCTTAGCGTGGACACAATACAGTCCAAGTGAATATTTATTATCAATAACAATAATAATATTTTGCAGATATATGAATATTAATAATATTTTTACTTCTAAGAATTGAGAATATTTTCTCTACAAGTTTTCAGGGAAAAATTTGCTTTCTGATGGATAGTCTGGAACATTTTTTCACTATGAAAAAACATGGCCTCCCATGATCTTTCCCAAGTTGTATTTCTAGACTAATTTGCTCTATTCGTATTTGTAGACTCTGTGCTCTAGTTACTTTGTTCCCTGAAGATGTCCAGTTTTATTGCTTTTAAAAATTAAAAAAAAATTATAAAATAACATTATTTATTTTTGTACATACATTTGAGCCCAACGTTTCTTTTTCCTAGAGCAGCAGCTCTTCTCTTCACTCTGGCTGCGTATTAGAAGTTCCTGGGAGCTTTAAGAAATATCGATGCCCAGACCTTTCAGAGGTGCTGATTTAATTCATCTATGCTGTGGTGTCACCTAACTGAAGTATAATTTATGTACAGTAAAATTCATCCATTTAACTATACAGCCTGATGAAATGTGTTAATTGTATATAGTGGTGTAACCTTCAGCACAATCAATATTTAGAACAGCTCTATCTCCCTAAGTTTCTCTGTGCCCTTTGTGGTTGATCCCCCTGCCACTGATACCTGACCCCTGGCAACCACTGATCTGCTTTCTGTCACCAAAGTTTTGCCTTTTCTAGAATTTCATATAAATGGAATCACAGAGCGTGTATTCACTTAGGTGTGACTATTTCTACTTATCACATACTTATGTTTTTGAGACTCCTCAATGTTGTCCCTTTTTATTGCTGAGTAGAATTTCATAGTATAGGATAAGCCACAATTTAATTCTCTTTTTACCAGTTGATGGAGAGTATAGCTGTTTCCAGTTATTTGGTTATTATGAGTAATTTTCCTAGGGATATTGGCAACAAGTCTTTGTATGGATACATGTTTTTAATTTTTCAGGAGTGAGGGTGCTGGGTCATGTAGTGAGTCTGTGTTTACCTTTATAGATACTGCCATATTCTTCTCAGAGAGGCTTATACCATTTCCATTCCCAACAGCAGTGTGTGAGAGGTCCATTTGTTCCACACCCTTACCAACACTTGGCAATTTTTTTTTAACTTTAGCCATTCTAGTGAATATGTAGTGATACCTCAGGCATCAGTATTTTTTAAAAACAACACACATTTATTAGTTTACAATTTTGGAGATTAGGAGTCCAAGATGGGTCTCACAGGCTAAACTCAAAATCTCGGTAGAGCTGCATTCTTCTCAGGAGGCCCTAGAGGAAAATGTTTCCTTGACCTTTCGAGCTTCTAGAGGCTGCCTGCATTACTGTGGCTTCCTTGCATCTTCAGAGCCAGCAATGGCTGGTGGAATATTTTTCACATGTTATCACCCTGACACTAACCCTTTCAGGCATCAGTATTTTTAATCAATATTAATTCAAGCATCAGTATTTTTAAAAACATTCTTAGGTGATTCTAATGTCAGCTATGAGTAAAAATAGCAGTCTATGAGTAAAAAAAAAAATGTCTTTTCATGACATCTCTCAATATTTAAATTTTACCCTTTCTTCAGGCCCTAACTCAAATCTTGACTTTTCTCATCCAAGACAGGAGTAATTTCATCTTTCCTGAAATCCCATATCACTGTTACTTAGCACTTGTTACTTTGCATTATAGTCATTTATGTATGCAGTTATCATATCTGCCAGACTCTAAAATCTTTGAGGTTGAAGACTTTTTTTTTAACCTAATTTTTGCAGGCCTAAATGAATATTTTTTAAATGAGTTCTGAATATTTGAAATATTTACTTCATATTTCATCCAACAGTGGCCATATTAAGATCACAGACTCTGGAGCCGGACTGTCTTCCTTTCAATAGCGGCTTTGCACTTTATCACTTCTGTGACCTTAGGCAAGCTAATTCATCTCTCTGTACCTCAGTTTTATTAGGTAAAAGTAGGGCTATAAATGGTACCTACCTCAAAGATCTGATAATTAAATTAATTGATAGTCATACAACATTTAGGATTGTACCTAGCGCATGGTAAGCGGTATGCCAATGTTAGCTATTTTTAGAGTGTGTATGTGTGTGTCTGATCTGTGGTGTATGGCAGGGTTTGGAAGACGAGTAAAAAAAAGCAGGTGTATTAAAAAGAGAGGGGAGTGTGAGACAAAAGAGAGAGACTAGGATTCTTCCCCAAATGTTGGCTTTGGGCAAATTGAAAATCAAGTATCCTTTTAACCGTCTTCAGATCAGTTCTCTAGTTGGGGCTTCGGAGTCAAGCACTATGACATTCAGCAGATGGCTGATTGTGGAGATTCTTTTTCCTCAGTCAGGCTATAGTAACTTGCTGTTTGACCTCTGGTCAGTGGATTCTGCTTTTGGTTAAGTCGGTCTATCAAGATATTGAGATGTTGACTGGCTACTTGCTGTCTTCAGTGGTTATCTGGGTGTCCTCATGGCTGGCAGCATTCTTTTTTGCTATGACACAGTTAATAATGTCTCCCTGGTATGGAATAACATTTTACTGAGGATGATTCGGTCTTCAAGACCTTTCTTTGTGGTCAGAAGGTTTAAAGTTGCTATATCTTATCCCTTCATTCCTTTTCCATGTACAGAGCCCTATTACCATGGAAACAGGAAGCCCAGCTATTATAATAATCAGAGTGATGGATGTTTCTTGGGTTATTACAATGTATTAAGCATTGTGTTAACACAGTGCACAGGTTATCACACCTAGTCCCCCTTACGTTACAAAGAAGAAACTCTTGCTCTCCCCAAATTTTGAAACCGAGACTCTGAGAGGCTAAGTAACTTATCTAATGTCAAAGCGCCAGTTAGAGCCTAAACTATATTCATTTTCTCATTCATTCATTCATTCATTCATTCATTTTTCATTAGAATATTGGTACCTAGATTTCGTAGTTTCAACTCTAGCAGAGGAAACATACTATTTTTCAAAGACACACACATATTAGTTACCTGAAAGAATTCCTCTTCCCCCAACTCTCTTTTTAAATTTCTTATGTTTTGCTTTAGGTCTTTTATCTGAATCTTTCTTGTCTAGAAGTAAAATTAGAAAACTTGAAGTACAATACAAGGAAGTCAAAGTAGGAAAACAGATTGGTGATGCCCCCTCAGTCCTGTTTGACAGTACCACCTTGAAACAATTTAGCATGCTCTGGTTTCCTATATTGTGTTGGATCGAAGAAAACAGACATCTTCAAATTCAGAGAGATGTGCTGAAGGGAGTGGTGTAGATTTAAACTCCAAATTCATAAACAAGTTTTATGATCCCGATTCGAGTCTGACATTCCCAGAAATGATCCTTTTGGGTGGGCACCCCAGAGGATTTTCCTGCTTTTTGTGAGTTCCCAAACACTTTTGGGGAATGTATAATGATTACTAGCCCCTATCAGCTGGTCAGACATTAATGAATAAAAGTGCTCCAGTATCTTTAACATGGAATCAGTGGTATTTTTAATCAGAGCAGTTGCTGGAAATTTGGTCAGGTTTGCTTCTCAGGAATTTAACTAGGAAATTTTTTTTTGTTTCACCTCTCTTCCACATGACAATGTATCTTTTCTTCCATTATAGGGAATAGAGTGGTGTTTGTGCATTCCAGGGTATACATTTTCAAATGAGCTGATTAGGATGATTTCTAATTGAAATAAATAAAATATTTCATTGAATCCTGGAAACAACAGCCTGTTCATACTCAGACTGTATTCATGCTGTAGGAGGAAAAGGACCACTGGGATTATTTAAGTTTTACTGTTGCTGCCAGGGTGGGTGGAAAGAGAGCAGCTCTGAGTGAGGAGACATCTTTCTTCAAATGCTATATCTCTGGGGCCTGGCAAGGTTGGGGGGAGTTCTTTCTTTAAACATTGAATATTTTGTAGCTACCCTATAGTCTACCAGATGTTCCCCGGCTCCTCTTGGCTGGGTCTGGCCTCTGTAGGGCACAGTGTCTGCTGTTCTTGCTGCTCTTAGGTCTGGCTGGGAGCTCTCTGCAGGATTAGAATATGGTGCTAATGAGGCTTGGGCCACGAGTTTGATCCAGGTGTGAGTCAATCATCTTTGCACAGAGAAAAGCTTTGTCCTTTAGCCTCAGTTTGCACCCAGTCCCTGCCATTCATTCTGCAAATGAATCAGAAGGGGAACCAGGTGAGTGAGTGCATGTTGACAAATGAGGGATTCATTTCCTACAGGAAAATCAATGCACAGGACTCACTCCACCCAAGGTAGAATGAGCAGCCTCTTTACAAGTGTGGACCAGTAGATGGTAATTAATAGGAGGCAGGCACTCCAAGTCAAAGCATGAAGCTATGCAAAAGTATTTGCTATGACATATTTACACTAATATGTATAAAATGGATAACTAATAAGAACCTGCTGTATAAAAAAAATAAATCAAATTCTAAAAATTCATAAAATTAAAAAAAAAAAGTATCTGCTATGGACACAAATCCAAAGAGGCACAGTTTTTATGCCGAGGCTGTTTAGGAGGAAAATGAGGAATTTAACTGAACCTACACTTACTGAGTATCTAATATGGCCAACCCTTCTTCAGGTTGCTAGGTGGGGCAACCTCAAAGTGCTGTCCTCAAAGAACTTAATGCTGGTAGGAAGTAGAAATGAAATAGGTACACAGATAACTATAACACAGAAAACATAAGGTGAGTTATGACAGGTATAAACAAAATGCCCCAAGAATTCTGGGAGGGAGAGATCACAATGACAGAATCCACCATTAGTCTACCCAATATTCATCTCCCTGTTTTTTTTTCTAACAAATCTTTGATTTTGTTTAGTATCCACTGTTCTCCACATAATCATGGGTTCCAGGGGAACTGAGTTCATGCCTAGCCTCAGAGGATTTAAGTTGATTAGTCTAAGCCAATCATGGGAATTCCATTATTCTCTCCTGTGCATAGTTTAGGAATGGTTATGCCCCAACTCTGGCCAATAATGATTGTGGGGGAGGACTTCTGGGAAATGTATCCTTACCCTATAGCAAGAGAGGGAATGGATCCCTTTTTTTTTCTTTTGCATGTTGCCCTGACTGATGTGATGCCTGGTACTGCTGTAGTCATCTCAACATCCCAGCCGCCTTAGGAAAACGTCAACACATGGAGGAGCTCAGAGTAAGAGAAGTTCAGCAAGTTTGAGTCAGGTTTTCTGTTACTTGAAGGTGAACTTTGTATAAGTTGTACTCACTCAGTGGGAGTGAGGAAAATTCCATGAGAAAGCCAACGTTCAAGGTGAGCACTGAAGGAAGGATACAATTTTGATCATTGGAATAAAGAGATTAAAACATTTTAGGTGATGGGGTGGTGATAGTGATGTGGGAATAATTTAGGTTAAGAAAAAAAAAAATCAAGAAGAAAGGCACAGAGATTTGAAAGTTTAAAATATGTTCTTCCAGACTGTAATTTGATATTTTCATACCTACTTCATTCTATAAGGGATATAGACCATTTACAAGAGACTTATTGTCAGAAATAATTTAAAAGGGAAAATAATGGGAAGATTGAAAATACATATAACAAAAGTTCAACACCTACTTCGGAGAGAGGGGATTGACGAGAAGGGAAATAGACACAGCCAGGAAAGATCTAAAATCCTACACAGTCACTAGATTTGAATATGACTTTTAAATTTCTAGTGACCAATATGAAAAGGAAAACTGGTTAATTACTTAGGTCTTATTTCACAATTGGAGTAAACATGACAGTTCTTCAAGAAAATTTATTTATATGAATATTTATATGGGGAACAATGGAAGATGTAAAGGATGATGTACCCACCAAATTCTCTACAGTGAATTCGTCATTGGTTCCAACGCTCTTTTCAACTGAGAGCAAATCAGAATATATAAAATACTTGGTGGAGTCTTGAGAAAAAAGCAGAAAAGATAAGTTGAGCCATACTGTGGAGCAATTTGAGTGACAGGATAAGGACTTTGGAATTTATTTCATTGCCAATGGGAAAATGTAGTGTTTGACTGAGGATTAAAAGAAAATGATCATAGCTGATCTCCTGTAGAGTTTAGCCTATTAATGTGAGTGGCATCAGAAGAAGACAATCATGGGAACAGAAAGGAAAGAAAACAAACTAATATAATTTTGAGTATGTATTTGTTAGATGCTAGGCATTATTTATGGTGGTTTAAATAAGTATGGTATCTCATTTAAGAAAACCTATTAATGACCATATGAGTTTTCCCCTTTATTTTGTACATGTGGTGAATTTTGTTGATTGATTTTTCAACCGTCAAATTATCTTTTTATTCCTGCAAGAAACTCAATTTGATCATTATGTATTAACCTTAAAAAAATAGCACTTGGATTCAATTTGTTAATATTGAATTGCAGACTATTTTCAGTTTTTAATTCTTTAGAAGATTTTAAGATTGGTGCTACTTCTTCCTTAAATGGTAAGAAGAATTCACTGCTAGCCAACTGAGCCTGAAGATTTCTTTAAGGGAAGGTTTTATATATATATATATATATATATATATATATATATATATATATATGCTCTGATTTTATTTTTTTTCTTGTGTCACTTTTGGTAAGGTGTGTTTTTCTAGGATTTTATCCATTTCATCTAAATTATTAAATGTTAGCATACAGTTTTTTTGACCTTGGACCATAGATGCTTATCTTTTATCCTTTTAATTCAGAGAAAGGAAAAACACATGACAAACACACACACACACACACACACACATGCACTTGCACAAGCGAGCAAAGTATAGATTTTTAAAAATAACCTTTTATTTGTCTTTACTTTCTGTAGGGTATGTAATGATGTCCCTTTTTTCATATTTGATACTGATAATTTTTACTTTCTTTTTTCTTGATCAATTTTCCTGAGATTTATCAATTTTATCTTCCATAGGTTTGTTTTTCAAAAAACGAATTTTTGACTTGTTGATTTATTTGGCTGCACCAGGTCTTAGTTGCGGCATGCAGGATCTTTTAGTTTTGGCATGCAATGTCTTTTTTTTAGTTGCGGCATGTGGGATCTTTTAGTTGCAGCATGCGGGCTCTTAGTTGCAGCCTGCAGGATCTAGTTGCCTGACCAGGGATCAAACCCAGGCCCCTGCATTGGGAGTGTGGAGTCTTAACCACTGGACCACCAGGGAAGTCCTGCAAATATGTTTTTTATTTAGTTAACTTCTGCTGTTATCTTTATTATTTTTATCCTTTTTACTTCCTTCATACATAATTTGCTGCTCTTTTAATTTTTTGAGATTGATATTTAGATCACTAAGTTTCAACTTTTCTAGTAAGTGTAAATAAGGCAATAAGTTGTCCTCTATACACAGTTGTAGCTATATCCCACAAGTTTTTTCTTTCTCTCTTTTTTTTTTTGGTCACACAGTGTGGCTTGCAGGATCTTAGTTCCCCGACCAGGGATTGAACCCAGGCCCTCAGCAGTGAAAGCAGAGTCGTAACCTCTGGACTACGAGGGAATTCTCCACACAAGTTTTAATATATTATATATATATTTTTTAAAGTCAAAAATACTTCTAATTTTCATTGTAATTTCCTTCAGTTAATTATATGTGCCTGGTTTAATTTCCAAACATTTGGGTTTTTAAAAGCTCTTCCTTTATTAATAATTTCTACTTTAATTCCGTTGTGTTAAAAGAATATATTTTGAATGATTAAGATTCTTTGGGATGCATTGAAGTCTACTTTTTGGCTAACCAACTGGCAAAATTTGGTAAAAATATTCTATGTAAGTTTAGAAAGAATGTATAAATTACATTTATTGGATGCAGTACTCTCATGTCAATTAGTTCAGGTTTATTAGTCTCATTTCCAATCTTCTATAGCCTTACTGTTTTTTGTCTGCTTATTCTATCAGTTACACACATAATTATGTGACATGTAATTACTTGTAAATATATTATGCACTATGATATTTTATATATGATATATAATGATTCTATTATATAATATTAATGTTAACTATAATATTTTTGACTGCAATTTCATTTCTTAGAATAAAACTGAAAACAAATAGGTGGAAAGATTAAGTTTATGTCATTATGCATTTTTCCTCTTAGACTTGTGCAATCTCACTTAACATACAAATTTCAAGCAAAGTTTTAGTGAGGCTACAGTTATCTTGTCTAATAGAATAAGGTTTTTTTGTGAACTCCAGCCTAGATATCAACCACGTATGATTTTGCAGGCAATAATCTGAAAGATTTGGGATTTCTGAAGTGACTAGTTTCCTTCCATAGTGGTAAAAAAAATTATAGGGAAGACCCATGTTTTTGGAAAGGCAGCAGAAAAGCATGACCTGGCAGGGAGGGGACAATTCTTAGCTTTTCAAGTATGTGAATGGCGCTCAAGGAATGGTTTTGGCTCTTGCAGTGGTCTCTCTTCCCCTTTATGCTATAACACAGCTTCTCTTGGACCAGGATTTGGGCTCTATTACTATGCAGCTACGTGCATGGAAGAAAGAGTCTGAACTCAGTTGATTTTTAAAATGCCGTGTTCATTTTTAAAAAGAAACTGAAGAAACACAGCAGGTTTCCTTACAGTCAGCTTCAGGCCCCTTGCCACATGGAATAGCTCTCCGTCAGTGGCCAGGAGCCAAAACGTGCATGGAGGGGTAAGCAATAAAATAAAAATCACATTTTCAAGATTTCTTTTCCCTGCTACCCTGGACCATATTTGATTAATGGACTGCATTTATTTTAAAGGTGTGATTGCACACATGTTACCTATACTGCGCCACTGTGCACATGGCAGAAAGAAAGCTCATTATGAATTCTGAACCACAGCAGGAAATTAACACATCATTAATATGCATAGGTGCAGATATCTGTCTGTTGTTTTATAATGCTATTTCATTTATATAGTGCTGGTACTTGACGGACATAAGAGACTCCTTCCCCAACTAGAGAGATTCCTAAATAAAACTAGCAAGTTATTGCAGAAGTAATCAGACAGAGCGAAGGAGTTCAGGTTCTTGTGTCTCTATATGAGGCCAGTTCTTGAGTTCCATTTCAAATGTCTCTCCACGTGGACTAGCTTAACTTATTCCTTTCTTCTCTCACTGAGAGCAGATACACCTGTTTTTACTTTCCTTTCTTTTTCCTCCCTTAATTCTGTTTAATCTGAAAATACAGTTTGCTGCTGTTTTGGTTCTGCCAGCTTGAAAGCAGCCTCAAGGAAATTAAACCGCATGGGGTGTGGTACCAAACTGCTAGTACCCATTTCTTCATATACAGTTAGGCCACCTTGAGTGGGGATGGCCTATGATGAGACTCAGAGTGCCTAACTACCAGGAAGAATTGGATCATATGGAGTCATATTTGAATATCTTGAAGTTGTCATTTCACTACCCTACTTCTATCCAGCCTGAACAGGAAAAACTCAACTCTTTCGGATGGCACGCAGAGCAGAGCATTCAAGGCCCCCGCCCGTCTCTGTAAGTACAATCCTGAACCTTCACTCTAGCCATGTAAAGCCCCTTGATGCTTTCCAAAGCATTGTAGTGCTCTATTCTGTTTCCCTCCTCTTTGCCATCACACATTATCCTCCCTCAGTCTGGAACATACATCCTCTCCTCCTCTGCTTGGTGACTTCTCCCCAAGGATTTGCTTTTCTGTGAAATCGTTCATGAATTCCCACAGAGAGTTGCCCCATTTCTTTTTCATGTTTCTATCGTACCTTGGTGTTTCATTTATTACAACATCACAGACATCATATGACGAATTCTTTGTATGTCTCTAGTCCTAGTAGTCTGTGACTGCCTGCAACAGAAGGTCTGTGTTTATTTTCATTGTATCTCCAGTGCCTAGCACAGAGCCGGGAAATGATAGGTCCTAAGTAAAGATACATTGTGCATGTACCCTGTGAATTTGGAAGATATTTGAGAGATGAGAGGACCTGTGGGAACAGAACACATCAGAAATATTGGATTGTGTATTTGAGATTATGAGAAAATCCATCTGATTAGAGGTATCTCTAAATATCACCTACAAGTTACTGAATTGAAACCTCTTGCTGTCAGTTCCACCCTCTCTTTAAGGCAGGTGGGAATGGCTCTTCTGGGAATGGTTGTAGCAATTCCATTGTTGAGAGAAGGGGTCTTTGGCTGGATTCCCTGGGCAGGTGTTGCATGCCTGAAGGGCTCACTAGCTACTCTGGGCTCCAAACTATGTCAGTTTGGCCTATCTTATGTTTAAAAATGAATTAGTTTTACACATTCAAAATTCTGGAGATTTCACATGAAGGTCTGAGTTTCTTTCTTCTCTTAGAGCAAAAGGGTTACAGCTGTGTCATCTTCTTGCAAAAATCAAGTGAACGTATGCTGTCCATGTGCCATAGACCCATCACTCTCATCTCACCTGTCTCTTCCGTTATGTTAAATGCCACACACCCATTGAGTTTGTGTGGAGAGTTAGTCTGTGTGAACTTAACGGTACTCTGGAAAGGAACATGTCCTCAGATTTCATCATAATTCCAAAGAGGAGTATGAACCTAAATAGGTTAAAACTAAGTAATTTGAATAAAAACACACATAAGAGAATGCTATTGAGCCAAGAGAAGAGTACTAACATAGAACAGACATCAAAAAGTTATAATTAAACTGGATTCCATCATTCATCAGTGACTGTCAAGGGTTGAATGGGAAATCAAGAGTTTTGTTTTTTTTTTTTAATTAATTATTATTTTTTAAATTTTTGGCTGCATTGGGTTTTCGTTGCTGCACGCAGGCTTTCTCTAGTTGCGGCGAGCGGGGGCTACTCTTTGTTGAGGTGCGCGGGCTTCTCATTGCGGTAGCTTCTCTTGTTGCAGAGCACGGGCTCTAGGCGTACGGGCTTCAGTAGTTGTGGCTCGCGGGCTCTAGAGTGCAGGCACAGTAGTTGTGGCGCACGGGCTTAGTTGCTCCGCGGCATGTGGGATCTTCCCAGACCAGGGCTCGAACCAGTGTCCCCTGCATTGGCAGGCGGATTCTCAACCACTGCGCCACCAGGGAAGCCCCTCAAGTGGGTTTTGAGTGGTGGATAGAGTTGTTATCTTCCCATGGTTAACATAGCTAAACACACACACACACACACACACACACACACACCCTGAAAATATACCTGCTAAGGAGAAAGAGATAGCATATATCAGAAATGTCATGCCAGTGATTTTAAATATTAAATATTTTCAGTGAATACCTTAATGAGTGAAGATGGCTAAGATTAGGATGATCCATAGAATAATCACAGAACTCAAATCCATTTAGATAATTATCCAAATTACAAATAAATCTGGAATTCCCATTTTCTTGAATTTGATCTTAGTTTCAGAGAATGGCAATCTTTTGTTATTAACTGAATAGAATTTCATTCCACTCTACTGTTATGTTTATTATTAAGGACAGACTTTTAAATATGAAACTGGGGGTTTCCCTGGTGGCACAGTGGTTAAGAATCCACCTGCCAATGCAGGGGACACGGGTTTGAGCCCTGGTCGGGAAGATCCCATATGCTGTGGAGCAACAAAGCCCGTGCACCACAACCACTGAGCCTGTGCTCTAGAGCCTGCGAGCCACAGCTACAGAGCCCACATGCTACAACTACAGAAGCTCGCTTGCCTAGAGCCCGTGCTTCACAACAAGAGAAGCCACCACAATGAGAAGCCAGTGCACCACAACGAAGAGTAGCCCCTTCTCGCCACAACTAGAGAAAGCCCGTGTGCAGCAATGAAGACCCAACACAGCCAAAATATAAATAAAAATAAATAAATTAAAAAAATAAATATGAATCTGGGATTGGCTTATTGTGCTTTATCATTGCTTTTTAGCTTAATGGAAAAATCCCTCTTTAATCCCCATGTCTAAACATATTTAAGAAGGAGTGTAATATATTACTAATTTGGAATATGTTTGATGTGCCCAATTTTGATTTAAGTTACATAATTCAGGGAAGACAAACTTTATTCTTTGTTTCTGAGAGTCCCACCTACTAGAGACTTTGGTAAATGAATGTCTATCATTGAATTAAAACGTAGTTATGATTTAACTGGGGATTTAGAACTCGCTTTTTTCTCCCTAACTATAGTAGGTAAATTCTAAGTAATAGATATGAAAAGTAAATTCTCTTTGAAAGAAAGGATAATTCAACACCTTTCTCAGTAACTTTCTCATTATTACAAATCTTTAGTAATATAACATTCTTCCTTATTTTAGGGCAGGAATCATTCATGCCAAAGATAAAGCTCATTTTCTTATCCATTTACAAATAATACATGTGATCCTGTCATTATGTCATTTGCATTAATTGAAAAAAAAATAAGACTATAGCCAGAAATTTCTTAAGGTAAAAAAAATTCCTGGGAGGACTGAATTCAAAGGCTTAAGAAAACTTAAGAATAAAATGGAAGATGTCAACTAGTTGCTTTCAGGTAGTATTTCACTTGATTTCAGATACTTAGAGCAAATCAAAAAATCAAAAGATATTTATTGCTGGCTTGAAGTTACATGAAATAACATCATGACTTGGCTATGATATTGATTGAGTTTTCTTAGTGATATATAATTTAGTTTTATGGTGAATTTGGTAATGGAAGTTGTCAAGTGACAATAAAGCACTCTATTAATTCCTATTAAGTTTACTATGCTTATCTTAGAGGGTAGGGCCATTATTTTATGCTTTATAGAAATTATTATTACATATTCAAAAAAGTTGCTACCCTAACACTCTTCTCAATTATACTGTTATTAAATTGAGACATATTCTGCCACCAAAATCCATAACAGCTCTTTCACCTTAAAATATTGGCTAAATTGACAAGTGGTATACAGTGTCCAGACATGGGCTCTGCTGTCCCATGGTGGTACCCTCATTGCCCTCCAGAGGCCACCTAATGGAACCCCTGAGTATTCTATGGCAATATCTGCTCTTGTTCACACAAGCCACTTAATATATTTCATCAAATCTAAGACTTCATCAATTATGTCACACTAATATTTTATGTTCCATTAAGAAATAAAAAATGCTGCCAATTAAACTAAGGCCCACTATTGATTATAAGACATTTCTGATTTCAATCAGAGATGATAAAATGTGAAAAGAAAATATGTCTTAGAATGATAAGAGAAGAATTTAGAAAAGAATATTAGCTGTATTCTTTAAGCTCTCCAATTCAGAGGCCTCTCATTTCCCCATCTGAGTCACACAGCTTTGGAAAATGGTAATATGGCCATGTCTGTCGAGGATAACTGGTGATACAATGTGCTTTTCAGTGTGTTAACTGTTAATATGGAAAAAAATAACCTGTCAGTTATTAAAAGATATAATTTTCAGTCTAAATATTCTCCAGAAAGGTGGTAACTAAAGTCAGGGCTATGTAACAGAATGTTCTGAACAGTAAAACTTTTCTTCATCTCTTATTGGTATAGACCTTAGTTGTTCAGAATCTGTAGATCTCTTTTCAGGCACCCCTATATGCCCCAAGAGCACTTGGACCCTGGCATTTAACTATATCCCCATGGTTGTACCTGAAGCTATGTAGGAATGTTGTATCTCTCAATGATGAGAAATAATGGTACTAAAAGTGTTGCACACACACACACACACACACACACACTCACACAGGCACTCAGAGCTCTATATCTAACACCTGTTTAGGGAAACTTAGTTATGTGTCAGACATTGTTTGTAAATTTTATAGGCATTAAATCTGAATCTTACAATATTCATAGGTAAATGCTAGTATATTTATTTTACAAATAAAACTGAGGCTTAATAAAATTGCTACTTGTTCATGCTATGCAATTAAAAATTAGTGAAGCCAATATTCAAACCCAGCTGTCATAATCCAAAGTCAGTTTGTTTGTTTTAACCACTGTGATGCCTCTCCCAGACACACCACGATTATTTTTTAATATTTATTTTATTACACTGTTTTATTTAGTTTTACTGAAATTTGTTCCAAAAGAGCCTTCTGGTAATATACCTCCCTCTCACACTCATATAATTCTTACACCGAACTGTATAGAGATGGAGGAGAGGAAAGACAAGGAGAGGAGGAGATGAGCATTTCTATGCTACCAAATGGTTTTAACAAAAAACTAGAAATCAGGAGTTTTAGGTATGATTTTTCTGCTCCTGTTTTCATTTGGTTAATTAAGTTCTTAATGTGCTTCAGTATGTTTTGAAAGGAATGATTCTTTGTAACAGTTTAGATAAGCATGTGTTCTTCCCCACTTTCTTTGTTCTTTTCCTCTTTTGAATTAAATAAGTGATTTTATTTGGTAGGAAGCAGGATGTAAGCTTAGACCTATTGCTATTGATCCTTTAGTGTGTTCCTAATGTCATTATTTTACAGAATGGGCGATCAGAGATTCAGAAATCTACCCGAGGTCCGGTGGATAGTATTGGATGTGGGGGAAATGAGTGCAACTAAATAATATAGTTTGTGAGATGTCAAGGTACAGAATTTGGATGATTCCAGCCCCCCAGAGTTAGTGACAATGTGCTCATCCTTTTAATAGAAACATTCCTAGGAGGCTCCTGGCTACATAATCCAGCATACGCAGAAGACTTGCTGACTTATGCTTTGTGACGGGCCAGTGAGAAAAATATACAAACTCATACACCAATGTTGCAAATCAATTCTATGGCAAAGTGGAAATAACTCTTGTACCAATAAGCAGTAAGACCTACAGGGAAAAAATCGTTCTCTGTATTTCCAACTTGCAAATAGAAAGAGAAGCCATCAATCATGCTGGAGAGCTTCCATTTCAGGGCCTTTGTTCTTAAAGACAAACCAGATGAAATCAGGCAAGACCAGAATATGCAAAGGCCTTTGGATTTTTCTAGTCTTGGTGCGGGAAGAAAGCAAGGAGAAGCAAGACATTCTCTTTTTCTTCTACATGTGAAACTTGAGTCCAGCAAAGGCATGTACATAGACTCAGTTTATTGTCAAAATGACTAATTAATCACTTTACAAATGACTATTAATCATACATTAATGAGATATTCTCTTTGCTCTGGCAAATACAGGTTCTGTGGAAATCCTTTCTCCTTGGTACCCGCAGCAAACCAAAAGCATGCAGAACTCAATTAATCTTGGAGCAGCATGGGGTGTTTGAAACTGCTCACAGTTTGAAAAGAAGCAAATAGCAAAGACATTTAAACTGTCCATATTTCACTGTGTAAATTCAGAAGCACTTAATCATCCCCTACACATTCTTTTGTTCCCTTTCTTTCTCTGTCATGTTATAACTGTGTTTGAAGCCTCCCTTAGTTCTTCCCCCAAATCGTACACTGAAGCACAAACCAGAAAGAGTGGGGCTTCTAATAAATTGATTCTCAGTCCTCCTGGATAAACAGACAAGGAAGAGAAACAATGTGCATGTAGATATGACATGCCAGCAAAGAAAATGCCTGTATCTACTTGCGTAAATTATGACTTGAATGCCATTGCTTACTAAGCACCATGTAGATTAGAGTTCCACTTCCAGTTCCAGATTTCCAGACTGACCTATGGAGAAAAAACAATGAAGTTTGATTCAGTTAAATTATCTGCAAGCAAAGGCCTCCATTTTTTTTTTTTCCCAGTTGAATGCTTTAGTTCATACAACAGACATTTACTGAGTACTTACCGTGTTCCAGGTGCTAAGGATACAAATAAGAATCAGTTTCATTTCTTCCACTTATGGAGCTCACAGCATAGTGATAGAAATGTTTGCTTAGGGCAGTAAAGGAAGAAGGAAGAGCCAGAGTGAGCCATCAACACACAGAAGATGTGTTGGTGTGCTAGGTGTGCTAAGTAATAAAGAAAGGCTAGATATTGCCTGCCTAGGAGAGGAGGCTGAGCTTATAGAGCAATTGATGTTGTAAAGGAAGTTGAGGTCAGATTGTGAAGAGTGTTGTACACTTCTCTAAATGCCTTGGAGAGCGAGCAGAGTTTTTGCTCAGGGAACTGACATGATTTGTGTCAGGACTTTGAGCTTAAGACCATAACTGAAAAAACTTGTGGGTCCTGCAATGGGTCTGAGCAGACTTTGCATGTGAGAGGGACTTGAATAACTGCATGCATGAAGAATGATTGTAATCAATTAATTTCATTAATGGCCCTAATTCTTCATCCCTCCCTAGATCCACACCCTGTTCACCATGAAATTTTGCAGTGTCCTCACTTGGACAGGGCTCCTTCCTGCTGGGTTTGGCCACATGATTTATTGACAAATTGTCACTTCTAGATCATTCTAAAGTAAAGTTTCAACTCCAAGTCACCTCCTTCCTTTTGCACACTCAGGCTGTTTTGATATCAAAATATGGTCAGCTGCCCAAGCTTCAGGGGGCTGGGTGGGGTGAAGAAGAGGAATGTGCTCTGGGCCATCAGTAAGGGGTAAAGCAGAAGGGAAAGAGATACTTCACATCTAGTTCCAATTCTCCATCAGCGTTGGCTGTCACTCATTTTGCTGTTTTCTAGTCTAAGAACAAATATATTTTGCTGCCCCCAAAAATTGATTTTCTTCTCAGGATCACTTAATCTCAAGAATACTGAAGTTTATATGTTATTCCTCCCAAAATAAAAACATTGACCTAATTACACTAAGTTATAACTTGCCTCCTTCCTGGGCCTGGGTTACATTTACAAATTCTCTCACTTTAATCGAAAAATTTCCCTGTGAACCATATGGGACAAATGTAACCAATTAAAATAGTTTCTCTGATTCTTAAAAAAAATGTCCTGCTTAGTGTGAGGGGCGGGGTAGGGGGGTTGGTGGTGGTGGTATTGGCATGTTGGGTGGGGAGGATTTGTTCATCTCTCAGCCTTTTCTTACTTTTTCCTCCCTCCCTTTTAATTTTAAATGCAAAAGGAACACATAAAAAGGGCTCTTTTGTTTTTGTAAAAGTCAACTTTAAAAGGTATAGTTTATGTATAATAAAATACACTCATTCTAAGTGTACATTTGATGAGTTTTGACAAATGACTTATCCATATGACTACCACCACAATTATTATATAGAATACTTCCAGCACCTGAAGAGTTGTCTTGTGCCCCATCACAGGCAATCCCTAACCCCAAACCCCAGCCCCAGGCAACCACAGATCTGTTGTCAGTGCAGACTTGATTTCTCTTTTCGACCGTCTCATAAAAATGGAGTCCTACATTATGTACACACACATTGGATTTTCTTTTTGTTTAGCATAATGATTTTGAGATTATTTTCTTATAGTTTTTGTTTTACAAAATCTTTATCGAACCCCCAATCATAAATACATTCTCTTATTTTTTCCTAGAAATTTTAATATTTTATATCTAACATTTAGGTCTATAATCCATTTTGAATCATATTTTGTATATGGTGTGAGATGTGAGTCAAAGATCACTTTTTTTTGTATATGACTATCCAATTGTTCTAGCACCGTTTGTTGAAAGGAGTATCCTTTTCTAATGTTTCATTTTTGTTAAAAATAATTGACCATATACATATGTGTGTTCAATTTTGGATTCCCTATTCCATTCCATTAAACTTTATATCTATACTTACTCCAATACTGTTGTTTTATAGTGAGGCTTAAAATCAGTCCTCCAGTTTTATTCTTCTTTTTCAAAATTTGTTTCAACTTTTCTAGGTGCTTTTCATTTCCATATACTTATTAGAGTCAGCTTGTCAAGTTCTACCAAAAGAAAACAAAAAAACCTGCTGGGATTTTGATTTGTTTTCCATTGAATGTCTCCATCAATCTGAGGAGAATTGACATGTTAACAATATTTGGACTTCTGTCCATGAACAAAATACATCTTCATTTATCTAGGACTTCTTTAATTTCCCCCAGTAATGTCATATGCTTTACAGTGTACATATCACTCTTATGTTTTATAAATTTTATCTCTACATATTTTATGTTTTTGATGCTATTTAAATGGTATTGCATTTTTATTTTAATTTCCCATTGTTGTTAATATATAAAATAGAACTGATTTAAAGGGTTTTTAAAAAATTAACAGACTTTATTTTTCAGAATAGTTTTAGACTTAGAAAAAAAGTTGAGCAGATAGTGCAGAGAGATCCCACATATAACACTACTCCCTGCATAGTTTCCCCTATTATTAACATCTTATATTTGAATGGTATATTTGTTATAGTTAAAGAACAAATATTGCTACATTATTATAAACTGTGAAATCCACAGTTTATTCAGATTTTCTTAGTTTTTACATAATGTTCTTTTTTTCTATTCCAAGATACCACATTGCATTTACTTGTCATGTCTCCTTAGGTTCCTCTTGGCTATGACAGTTTCTTAGACTTTCCTTATTTTTGATGACCTTGACAGTTTTGAGGAGTACTGTTCAAGTATATTGTAGGAAGCCCCTCTATTAGAATTTGTCTGATGGCTTTTTATCATTATTAGACTGGGGTTATGGGTTTTAGAGAGGAATACTACAATGGTAAGGGCCATTTTCATCACATCCTATCAAGGGTATATACTTGATTATGATTTATGACAGTTGATGTTGATCTTGATCACCTGGCTAAAGAAGTGTTTGTCAATTTTCTCCACTGTAAAACTACTCTTTTTTTTTTAACCCTTTTTCATGCTGTACTTTTTGGAAGGAAGTCACTATGCATAGCATATACTTAAGGAGTGGGGAGATAAGGTCTCCCTACTTTAGGGTGGAGTTTGTACATAATTTATTTGGAATGCTTCTGTATGGGATATTTGTCTCTTCTTCCTCATTTATTAATTTATTCAATCATTTATTTATGTCAGTATAGACTCATGAGTATTTATTTTATGCTCTGAGTTATAATACAATACTACTTTATTTTGTTGCTCAAATTGTTCCAGCCTTGGCCATTGAGAGCTCGTTCAGTTGGTTCCTGTGACCCTTTGACGTACACCCATCAATTTTTTGAGCACTTCCTTAATTATGTGCTTATGAGATGTTCAAGGCTCATCTTGTATATTTCTTGTCCCAATCCTAGAATCAGCCGTTTTTCCAAGGAGCACAGATTCTTTTTTTTTTTTTTTTTGGATAATAGTATTAGAAACCAAGATACAGATACTAAGTGTGCCTGTTGCTACTGGGGTGTTGTTTGTTTTACATTCTTTCAGCTAATAGAGCAAAAAAATGTGTGTATACTTACTTGTGTTTATACCCACACATAAATATTTCTATATGTAACAATCTGTATATTAAGTCAAAGATGAATTCTTACTGATGCCTCCAATTCTAGTCCATTGACACATGGATCATTCTAGCCTCCTCCCCTTGCTTATCTGTCAATTCCCACTCCAGCAGTGAAAAACCTGGCTTTCACCATGTTCTAATCATTTTGTTCAATTCTAGTATGTGTGTGTGTGCATATATATATACACATACATACATACATACATATAGCAGTATCAGAATTGTTAACCCCTTCCTCTATAAGAAACAACTTTATCAACTAGGTTACATTTATGTGCAGTA
This sequence comes from Balaenoptera ricei, assembly GCF_028023285.1. Taxonomy (NCBI): domain Eukaryota; kingdom Metazoa; phylum Chordata; class Mammalia; order Artiodactyla; family Balaenopteridae; genus Balaenoptera; species Balaenoptera ricei. Next base: position 43,351,438 of record NC_082643.1, on the reverse strand, counting down.
CTATTTGCCTTTAGTCTTATAGACTTCATTCATTTCCAAAGCTACTTATGTCAGTACCTTGTCCCCAATCTTGTTTCATACAGTTAGAGTCTCTTGTTACGATATTTATCCTTCTCTGGGATCCTCTGACCTCCTAAATGATTTTTAAAAATTTATGCACATTGACATTCACTCTTTGTGCTTTAGCATACTATAGGTTTTGACAAATGTATAACCTCATGTATCCAATGTTACAGTGCCATAAAGTATAGTTTCACTACCCTAAAAAGCCCCTATACTTCACATATTCATCCCTTCTTCTGCTCGTTCCTTTCTGCCCCCACCCTGGGCAACCACTGATATTTTTGCTATCTCTCTAGTTTTGGCTTTTCCAGAATGCTATGTAATTGGAATCATATAGTATGTAGCCTTTTCAGACTGGCTTCTTTCAACTAGTAATATGCATTTAAGATTCCTCCATGAATTTTTGTGGCTTGATAGCTCACTTCTTCTTATTGCTGAATAATATTCCATTGTGTGAATATGTCATAGTTTGTTTATTCATTCACCAACTGAAGGACATCTTGGTTGCTTCCAAATTTTGTCAACTATGAATAAAGCTGCTGTAAACATTCAAGTGCAGGGTTTTTTGTGGACATACATTTTCAACTTATCTGAGTAAATACTTAAGAGCATGATTGCTAGATTGTATGGTAAGACTATGTTTAACTCTGCAAGAAAATGCCAAAATGTCTTACTATTTTGCATTTCTATCAGCAATGAATGAGAATTCCTGTTGCTCCACCTCCTTGCTAGAGTTTGGTGTTGCCAGTTTATGGGTTTTGGCCATTTTAGTAGGTGTCTAGTTCTATTTTGTTGTTTTAATTTGCAATTTCCTAATGACATATGATATTGAGCGTCTTTTCATATGCTCATTTTCCATCTGAGTATTTTCTTTAGAGCTGTATCTGTTGACCATTTTTAAATTGGGTGTTTGTTTTCTTATTGTTTTGTTTTAGGAGTTGTTTGTATATTTTGGAAACAAGTCCTTTATCAAATATATGTTTTGTTAATATTTTCTCCCAATCTGTGGGTGGTTTTTTGATTCTCTTAAAGGTACCTTTGCAGAGCAGAAATTTTTAATTTTAATAAAGTTCAACTTCTTCTTTCATGGATTGTGCCTTTGATATTTTATCTAACATGTCCTTCGCCAAACCCAACATCACCTGGATTTTCTCCTATGCTATCTTCTAGAAGTTTTGTGGTTTGGGGTTTTACAGTTAAGGTCTCTGAACCATTTGGGGTTTATTTTTATGAAAGGTGTAAGGTCTGTGTCTAGATTCATTATTTTGCATATAGACATTCAATTATTCCAACACCTTTTGTTGAAAAATCTATCCTCTCCTCATTGAATTGACTCTACTCCTTTGTGAAAGATTGGTTGCATGCATTCATAGAGGTGTCTTTCTGGGGTTTTGATTCTATACTATTGATGTATATGTCTTTTTTCCCCAAACCATGCTGTCCTGTTTATTGTATCTTTATAATAAACCTTGCAGTTGGGTAATGTCAGTCCTCCAACTTTGTCTTCCTCTTCAGTGTTGTGTTGACTATTCTGGGTCTTTTATCTTCCCATATATACAGTTTAGAATCAGTTTGACAATATCCACAGAATAACTTACTGGAATTTTGATTGAGAATTCATCGACTTTATAGATCAAGTGGGGAAGAATTGACATCTTGACCATATTGCTTCCTTGCTTCCGATCCATGAACATGGACTGTATCTCCATTTATTAAGATCTTTTCTGATGTCTTTCATTAGAGTTTTGTAGTTTTCTACATATAGATCCTTTATACATTTTAGATTTATCCCTAAGTACTTTATATTTTGTTGAATTTATATGTACTTTAAATTAAACCAAATTCCTGGACAATGTAGTTGACTAAAAGTTGTATTCTTGTCAATGAGATAAGGAGAGTGAGGCTTGTGTCAAGGAAAGAGTTGACCTAAGAAGTACGGGAGACTGTCCTCAATGCCCAAAGCTGAGGGCATGACGTGGAATAAGGGCTGAAGAGTTGGAGACAAAGAAGTTTACTTTATGGAAGTGGATCCAATTGTGTCATTTTAGGTCCAAAATTAACTTACATCTAGCCTCATCAGTCAGTTAGCATCATGTCATATAAGGTCATGATACAGAAGTTGGGACTTATGTGTTTGATTGAAATATACTTAGAATATATTAGTCAGCCATGGTGATCATTTACAGATGGGGTAATTGTTTCCCATCCTCTGCAGATCTTGTAGTCTCCCTTTCATACTACTTAAATATATTTTGTTAAATATAACCTTTTAAAATGCAAATAACAAATGTCAGCCAGGATGTGGAGAAAAGGGAACCCCTTGTAAACTGTTGGTGTGAATGTAAATTGGTGTAGCCACTGTGGAAAACTGTATGGAGCTTTCTCGGAAAACTAAAAATAGAACTACCATATGACCCAGCAACTCCACTCCTGGATATATGTACAAAAAAACCCCAAAACACTAATTTAAAAACATACAAGCACCTCAATGTTCATAGCAGCATTATTTACAGTTGCCAAGATGTGGGAGCAACCTAAGTGTCCATCAACAGATGAAAGGATAAAGAAGATGTTGTGTGTGTGTGTATATATATATATATATATATATATATATATATATATATATATACACACACAGTGGGATACTACTCAGCCATAAAAAAGAATTAAATGTTGCCATTTGCAACAACATGGATGGACTTGGAGGACATTATGCTAAGTGAAACAAGTTAGACAGAGAAAGACATACTGTACAATATCACTTATATGTGGAATCTAAAAAATACAATAAACTAGTGAATATAACAAAAAAGAAGCAGACACACAGATATAGACAACGAACTAGTGGTTACCAGTGGGGAAAGGGAGGGGAGGAGCCATATAAGGTTGGGGAAATGGGAGGTACAAACTATTGGGTGCAAGATAGGCTACAAGGATGTACTGTGTAACATAGGGAATATAGCCAATGTTTTGTAATAACTGTAAATATAAATAACCTTTAAAAATTGTATAAAAAATTTTAAAATGTAACATTTTAATCTCTAACTTCTAAGTTGCTTAGAAATCATCATACACTTGCACACTGTCCTTTTTTTCTTTAGTGCTTCTAATATCTTCCTATTTAAGAGAAACCTTTCAGAGTCCATTGGAAGAGTATAAAATTTCCTTTGACCTCATTCCTTCCATAATTTTATATTCAACCACCCCTTTGCAATGAATGTATTGCTCTCTCTACATGCATGTATATTTATTGAAAGTTGATTTCACTATTTGGGTCTTTGGCTGCCACCATTGTTTATCACATATTGTCAGATCTTAAAGAGCAGGTCCAACAGAGAAATATACTGAAGCAGACATTGAATAAATCCTTTAGATGCAATAATGATTGCCTATGGAGGAGCTAGGCCAACAGGCTTAATGCCAGCAAAATGATGCCAATGTCAGCATAACAACAGCAACTCTAACACAATGCTATTGATATCAACATTTTAGTATGAGAGTAATATCATTGGCACTAGTGGAGAATGGACATGATATAGGCTATTAGACCCCTTGCTGGCTCAGAGAAACTCATAATTTGCCTTCTGGGGGTCAGGACATGTGGCACAACCCATAAGTCAGAGATAAATGGGCACTTCAACACTATTTGATGCATCTGTATTCTATACCATTTCTTGCTAGTGGGTATTTTAAAATGTACTTATTTTCAATTTAATAAAAATAACATTGTAAAATGTGTAATGGAAAGACTGAATTTCTTTTGCTACTTTAATTCACATATGCTTTTTAGACTAGGAGACCTGAGAAGTTTTGGAATAAGGAGTATAATTCCATGCATTGCTACCAGTAGGTTAACACCAGGCATAGGGAGATGCCAACCTTGGCCTGATTCCCAGATGTTACAGACCTTCTTGCCACTCAGCATGGGGACACTTGATCTTCACTTTCAAGGTCTGTCTTCTCTCAAACTTTAGGTCAAACTCTAACAGTTTTCAGTTTTCCAAAAGAATGGGATAAACATAGAAGAGCTGGAAATTAAGCAAGACAAGAAGCAAAAAATGCTGATCCAGCTGTAGATGTTAGTGGAGAGTTTTGAGCCTTTGGAAGGTAAATGCTCCATTGGAAGTGTTTCCCTCATGATGTTCTCCATTCCTTAATCTTCTGGATTTCAAAAGTAATCGCCATTTTTTTCAAGACCTAGATTTTAATATCTGTATTCTAGATTGTTGCCTGAGAGAATTCCCTCAACTACCTACTTGTTCTGATCAAGGAATAATACCAGGTCATGGATTTTATCACCAGATATTTGACTTTTCAAAGACAATGACACCATTATTTAAAACATCATTAAAAATATTCTGGTCCTAAACTACCATCTATTATTTTACCCTATAAACTGCGAATGTCATATTTTATTTTGTCCACATATCTGAAACATCTTCATTCCATTTTTATTTATGGTCACAGATATTTAACTTCTATCACTATATTAGGCACTAGAGATTTAATGGTGAGTAAAACAGACACGATCTTGGTGTTCCACCACCAGTTAGGATGTAGAAAGAACTTCATTGTCATGGTAACAACAAGAAACCCACAGAGATAAAACCCTATTTTTTCTATGTGACTAGAAAAGAACAGTAGATACGAGAATTCAGAAGGAAATAAGACTTTCACAGGTGGGCAAAAAACTATGGTAGCTTCTATATCAGGGGCAGTTTCCTGCTCTGAATGGGGTGAATAGAAGAACCAATTTAAAACAACTATTACAAAACTGTTAAAGGGTTTATAGAAAAAAGAGGGATGTAACAGTAAAGATATGGTATATTTCAGCAGAGCCATGACAACTCTCAAAAAGAAATAAGTGGAAATGCTAGAAATAAAATATAGAATATCTAAAATTAACATTGAGTGAAATTTACATTAAATTGGACAGGAGAGGAAAAAAGGGTCATAGAACTTTAGTATATATCAATAAAAGTATCTAACTGAAACAGAAAGAAAAAAATTGAAAATAAATATAGCCAAACAAATCTTCGGGGATAATATAAGCAGTCTATGGAGTCCCAGGAAGAGAAAATGGGGTAAAAAAAATACTTGAAGAAATAATAGCTGAAAAATTTCTAAATATGATGAAAGTAATAATACATAGATTTAATAACTCAACAAACCACAAGCACGATAAATATCAAGAAAACCATACTGAAGCACATCATAACCATGTTTTTGAAAACCAAAAATAAAGAGGAAAAAATTTAAAAGTAGTTGGAGAAAAAAGACACATTATATAGAGGGTAGCAACCATAAGGGTGATGGCTTGCTTTTCTCCAGAAACAATGCAAGTCAGAAAACAGTGAAGTAGCATGTTTAGAGTGCTTGAAAGAAAACAAAAACAAAAACAAAAAAAGACCTAGACCTCGGTATCTAGTGAAAATATCCTTTAAAAATGAAAGCAAAAAGTAATTTCAAAAAATGAAAGTGAGAATTCAACACCAGCAGACCAGAACTATAAGAAATTCTAAATGAAGTCTTCAGGTTAAAAGGTTATGTAACCAGAAAGAAATCTGGGTCTACCGGAAAGAATAAAGAATGCTAGAAATGGTAAATATCTCATCAAATATTTAAAATACAACTTTTATTTCTCATTTTTAAATTTCCATAAATGATAATTGACTGTATAAAGCAAAAATAATAAAAATGTGTATTTAAAAATATACATAGAAATAAAGTGTTTAAATTTAATATAATTTTTTTGATATGGTTGAATTTAAGTCTACCACCTTGCTATTTGTTTTATACTTTATTATTCATTTATTTCTCCTTTGGACCTATGCAACATATTTTTAGTATTCCATTTTATCTTTTCTAACTTACTTCTTTGTATTATTTTCTGTGTCTCCTCTAGGGATTAAAACATGTATCCCAAACCTCTCACAACTTAATTTGAATTAATGTTATCCCCCTTCACGTATAATGTAAGAACCCTAGGATAATATTGTTCTCTTTACTTCATTATGCTCTAGTGAAGGGCCAAATAAAAGGCAGAGATTATCAGACTAAAGAGGAAAGTAAGATCCAAATGTGTGATGTCTATAAGATATGCGCTATAAATATAAAGACACATATAACTTAAAAGTAATAGGATTGAAAAAATGTAACATGCATACACTAACCATAAGATAGCTGCATTAATATTGTGCAAAATAGAAAAGGAGCATTAACTGAAATAAATAAAGGCAGTTTGTATTAAAAAATTTGATTTATTAAGAACAAATAAACACCCTAAATATATATAACTAATAACAGAGCTTCAAAATATGTGAAGCAATATTCAAAAGAACTAGGTGAAAAAACAGGTAAATATTTTTTTTCAGACATTGATAGAACAAATAGACAATAAAAATCCATAAGGACACAGAAGACATGAACAACACTATCAATCAACCAACTTGACTTAATGGATGTTTATGGAATATTTCATCCAATAACAGCAGAATACACACTCTTTCAAGTGCACCTGCACCATATGCTGGGGTCTAAAAGATGTTTCAATAAATTTAAGAGGATTTAAATCATACAGAATATATTTTCTGACCATAATGAAATAAATTAAAAATCAATAAGAATATATTGTTTAGAAAATCCAAAAATATTGGAAATTAAAATATTCTCCTGAGTAATATAAATGTCAAAGAAGAAATTACAAAGTAAACTAGAAAATATTTCATACTGAATGAAAATGAAAACACAACATATCAAAATTGGTGGGATGTAGCTAAAATTTTATTTAGAAAAATTACCTTAAAACGCTTATAATTAAAGAAGAAAGGTTTTAAATCAATAGCCTAAGCTTCTACCTTAAGAAGGTAGAAAAGAGAAGTAAACAATGAAACCCAAATCAAGCAGATGGAAAATACTACAGAGTTTATATCCATGAAATGGAAATCAGGTAAACAACTGAGAAAATCAACAAAGTTAAAGTTAGTTCTTTCAAAATATGAATAAATTAGAAAAATATCAATTTCTTGAGAAGTTGGAAACATTCAGAGATGAGGTAGAAAGGGATGAGCTAGCAAAGGAGACTGAGAAGAAACAGCCAGAGAAGTAGGAGGAAAAACTATTGTGATCTCATACAGCCAAACAAGGAAAATGTTTCAAGAAGAAAGGAATGTCAACCAGGCTCTAGTGCTACTGAGAAGCCCAGTAAGAGGAACTAAAAAGTGACTCTTTGATGTACTGGTAAAATAGATAGATTTAGATGTCCATGGTGATTAAAAAGTTCCAGTGCAGTAGGGTTCCTATTTACAGCTGTCCACAGATGAGCTAAGGGGGTTAAGTAAATTCCCAGAAATTATCTCTAAATTTTGTATGTGGCATATGAATTTTTCTGTGGAAAAGATTTATAGGTTCCATCATATATACTCCAACAGCGTGGACTGTCTGCTTCCTCTTGTTTGGGTGTGTGCGTGTGTGTGTGTGTGCACGCGTGTGTCCCTTTTTAGATTCTGGCTCCTGCAATTCATTGCTGAAGAATATTGATATTTAGTGTCTCTTTCTCACATTAACAGAGAATGAACATTAAGCTGGTTTTATTTTTGTCCTCTGATGACACAAAAAAATTCTGATAACACTTCAAATAGAATTTTTGGCATAGGGGAAACAGTGTTGAATTTAGGCTCAGAAGGACTGAATTTTCAGCCACTTCCTAGCTGTGAGATCTCAGGTAAGATGTTTAAATGTACTAAACCTCAATTTCTTTGTATGTAAAATAGGCAAAATGATAATAATCTAGAAGGGTTTGGGGGAGAGTAGAATGAGATGTTGATAGAAAGCACTTTGAAAATTATGAACTGCTATAAAACAATAATTATTCTTTACTACATATACTTTATATGAAGAGATGTGAAAAATGGGAGAGACTATTTTATTTATTGTTGTGGTAGGTACAAGTGGACAGAGCAAAGTAGGAAGCACTTTCCTTGTGCCTCAAGGAAAATGGTGGCCAGAGCTTTCCCTCCTGCTAATATTTACCCCACTGACTCAATAAAAACAAAACAAAACTCCTTCCATTTTTGAAGTGGATGAGAGCACATCATAAAAACTATGAAGTCAGGTCAAAAGTCACTTATTTTTTTGGTAACTAGAACAATCTAAACAGAATCATATGTATTTTATGCAAAGCAGAATATAAGATGAAATTTAGTTTGGGAGCAATTCTTTCAAGGCCTAAGTGTTGCCTCTTCTTCCTTTGATAAATAATTGTTTATTAGTTTCTCATGTTTTCACTCTAGAAGATGTTTGTATTCACATATGATAGGGTGATAAAATGCACTTTCCTTTCTCAATAGTAGAATGATTTTTCTTTGCCTACCTGTCAATGAAAACAAACTCTTCTGTGCTGGAATGTCTAAAATGCTGACTCACAGCTAGTTCTTCTTGGGGGGGGAGCTTGTTTTCATTAACTTCTCCATTAATAGTACAAATATGTTGCCTGATTGAAATGTCCTATGAAATTGCCCTATTCCACTCAAATCTGGAAGTCTTTCCCTGAAGCAACTATTCTGAGATATTGCTTCTGATTCTGTGAAATAAAATATGGTCCAGATTTGACAAGTAAAGATTAAGTTGGAGAGGGCCCTTGGCGTCCCCTCCCTTTATGGCTGAAAAGAAGTCCCACAGCCTTGTGTGCTGTGCAGATGCTGTCATTAGAGAAGCCATCAAAATGATCTCCCCACCTGTGAGCTCTCTTGGCTTTTATCATTGGTTATAAAAGCAGTTCTGGACAATTCCAGAGACTGTAATGAAGAATAATTTCTTGGACAATACTGGTTCTGAATCACAATTTTAAAATAATGCAAGTTTACTGAAAATTGAAATGCCTTTAAAAAAATTCAAATACAGATATGATTGAGAAAATGTTATTTTCAAAGGAATTAACTGTAATTTTATTAATATTTGGCACCTTTTGTTAGTTAAGCTACATTGATTTTTAAAAATAGGTTGGGTTATACCTGTATACTGGCAACTCATTTTCCTTTGCAGTTATTTCCTTTCAAAGTAGTCCTGTGAGAGGACTTGAGTCTTACTTCAACAATGTTATCAAGTGTTCAGAATATTTTCTGAAATATATTTTGGGTTTATTGTCAGAGAATTTTTTTGCTGACCTTCTTTATCAGACTCTTCTCCAAATGAGTCTTAACTGTTTGAAGAAATGAAATGAAGATTGTCTACCCCAGAGGACATTTTCATAAATCAACTTCAGGCTTTGAAGGCTATATTTCAAAAATGTATTCTGAACATGGTTTTAGGATTGGTAGTATGGTTTAAAATAAGTATATAATCTTTTTTACTATGTTGAAGGTAGGATGATAACTAACCCTGACCCAAGACTTTCTCACTTTTAGTACTGAAAGCCATATCTGAGAAAACCTCCCAACCCCAGGAAAATTGAAAAGATAGATGATCCTGAAAAGGGGACTATTTTTATTTGGATGATAGTGATCTTAGATTCTCTTGAACTCTGGTAAGGTATGTAGAACTTATAGCTTGGCACAAAACAGCCCAGAATAAAGACCAAATCTAGCTTCCTTTCCAGCTAGGTGTGGTCATGTGACTAAGAACTAGACAATGGGATATAAGTAATACGTGGAACCTCTGAGAAGTGTCCTTAAAGGGGAGGGATGTGCCCTCCTTCTCCCTTCCCTGCACCTACCACCATATTAGATAATGAGATGACCTTGGGGAAGAAAGTCACACCCAGTGGGACTTGGGTCATTGTCACTGTGGAGTGCCATATTAACCCTGAATTGTTTACTTCCGTACTTCTTGATTGAGAGAAGGAGAAGCAAATTTATATTTTTAAAGCTGCTGTTATTTGAGGTTTGTCTGTTTTCCAACACTGAATCAAATCCTCTGATATGATAGTAAGAAGTTTTAACAAGAAAGATGATTTTTTTTCAACTCCTTAATGGTCAGAGGAAAACCGATACCTTATACCATGATTCTTCATCTTAGTTTTATAATGTTTATTTGTCCCCAGAGTCATAAAGTTCAAATTTCAAAATTAATTTTAATTTACCTTAAAGTGTAGAGGGAGGTCAAAGTGAGGTTTTACAAGGGAAGAGGAAATCAAACAGACATTCACTTTTTTGAAGTTTTGTAGCAACCTCTCCCAAGAGATTTTGGGGATGGGAATTTTGTAGAATTTGGGGGAGTGTTGAAACTGTTCACCATCTTTTTCTTTAATGACAGTCCACCCTTCTGACTCTCCTTGTAACTCTTATTATTTCTTCTCAAATTGCTTTGTGGACACTTCTTGCTTTGCTAGTATATTTTTTGATGTACTTCTTTCATCTTTAACACTTTTTTCCCCTTTTATACCATATTATTAATTGATCTCATCTACTTTTTATTGAAATGAGGTTAATTTATTTAAAGCCAAGTTCTATATACACTGGCATATCATTATTTTACCTTTATGTAATTCCTGGCTCTTCTCTTAACCCATGACTTGTTTGCCTCTGCCTTAATTCTAGCCATTTCCCTAAATACAAATGTGAATCAACTGTTAAATATTAGTTTGTTATTTTTAGAATACTCTATTTTCTCTTTTCTTCCCTATCTAAAAGAGACCACTTTTAATTTTTCTCAGTCTGGGACAGGGGTTTCAAATGTTTTTGATCATAACCCACACACTGCAACCCAATAATACACACACACACACACACAGATGCATGTGCAAATAGAATGGACTATAATTGAATAGAAGAAAAGAGAAAACATATTTTATAGTAATTTAATCTCATACTGTAAGAGTAAGTAATCTTTAATTTTGTTTAATTTTATACACACACACACACACACACACACACACACACAATTACTGTATGAAACACACTGTTTTCTAGCCTCTTCTATTCCAGTCTATTTTGTTCTCTTCTATTTCATTCAAAATGAATATGTAACAAGTCAACAAAATTAAGTTCACAATCCACTAACAAATCATGATACACAATTTGAAAAGCACTCACTAAAAAATTCTTATCAAAAGGGAGGAGAAAAGGAGAATGTCCTTGATAGCTTCCAGAACCCAAGGAGTTTTCTAAAAGGTCAGATAAAATAACAACTTCTGGTGGCTGTGTTTATGGTATCAAAACTATATTTTCAGTGTCAAAGTGAAGTAGAGAATTGGCTCTCATCTGCTTTTGTATTCTAAACTACCATTATAACGTTGATTACTTCTACAATTTATCTTTAGCCCAGACTTTCTGTTCCAAGTTCCTATAGTCAACTTGTAAGATACTCTGGTATCTTTCTGGTAGTGAGATGTTCTACATGTAATTCATACTATTCAAAATTCAAACTAATTGAAAAGAATACCTTCTCCCTAAACCAGTCTTCCATTGTGAATTCTGTTTCTCTATTTGAGTGACATATCAGGAACCCAAGTTAGAAACCTGTCATTCTTTTTTTTTTTTTTTTTTATTGTTGGTAAAAAAGCCAACTGGAACTTTATTTTTTATTTTTTTTTTAATCAGTCATCAATTTTATACACATCACTTTATACGTGTCAATCCCAATTGCCCAATTCAGCACACCACCATCCCCACCCCACCGCAGTTTTCCCCCCTTGGTGTCCATACGTTTGTTCTCTACATCTGTGTCTCAACTTCTGCCCTGCAACCCGGTTCATCTGTACCATTTTTCTAGGTTCCACATACATGCGTGAATATACGATATTTGTTTTTCTCTTTCTGACTTACTTCACTCTGTATGACAGTCTCTAGATCCATCCACGTCTCAACAAATGACTCAATTTCGTTCCTTTTTATCGCTGAGTAATATTCCATTGTATATATGTACCACTTCTTCTTTACCCATTCGTCTGTCGATGGGCATTTAGGTTGCTTCCATGACCTGGCTATTGTAAATAGTGTTGCAATGAACATTGGGGTGCATGTGTCTATTTGAATTATGGTTTTCTCTGGGTATATGCCCAGTAGTGGGATTGCTGGGTCATATGGTAATTCTATTTTTAGTTTTTTAAGGAACCTCCATATTGTTCTCCATAGTGGCTGTATCAATTTACATTCCCACCAACAGCGCAAGAGGGTTCCCTTTTCTCCACACCCTCTCCAGCATTTGTTGTTTGTAGATAGGAACCTGTCATTCTTGACTCTGCCCTTTTCTTCATCCTCCAAACCCAATGCCCATTTTTCATTACTCACTAAGTCTTGCAAAATTTAAAGTTTGAATTTTTGTTGAATCACCCCATGTTCTTCAACCCTATTGCCTCTGTCCAGTTTCTGACTCTCCCTGCATCTTTACTTGGGTTACTATCATATCTTTGGAATCACTTGGCTGCTCTAGTTTTGTCTGCCTCAAATCTCATTCCTCCACACAGGCACCACAGGGGATAATAGACATTTCAAATCTGACTATGATCTTCCTTTAATTACAACCTTCCAATGACTTTGCGTCACCTATAAGATAGAATCCAAGTTCCTTAAAGTGGCCAAAAATGCCTGGTGCTCTGGTCCTGGTTTACCTCTCCAGCCTCATCTGCTGCAGTTCTTTGCCTTGAAATTGGTGTTCTGACGACATGGAACTGCTCTAGCTCACACAGCCTGCCAAGACTCACATCTATGCTTCGATAATACTTTCATCTGTACCTTCTTCATTGTCAGCCTTTAAGACTAATATCAGGTGTCTTCCCTTTAGAAAACTTCACTGGCATCTCCATCCAGGGTGAATTAAATACCTCTTCCCTCTGCTCCCAAAATATCTTGTGATTTTTCTCCTATTTTACTCATCATATTTTTCTAGTTATCTGTTTTAATATGTGTCTTCTTAATTAGGACACATAGTAAGCCCTCAATAAATATACGCTTAATGAGTGAATGAATTAACTAATGCATTAATGAGTGAACTAATATAGTGGTAACTTAGTGTGCATGGAACAAGGACAAAATAGAAATAAATTTTATTTAATTCTGAGATGAGCTGGAAAGAACCTCTCCTATTCAAAAGAAAGATTTGATTCTTCTGATTTTGGTAACTAGATAGTGTCCTTGACCTTTCACAATTCCACATATGATCTCCCTGAATAGAAGGCTTAGAGATGGTGATCTTTGCTTTAAGGCAAAGAATCCCACATCACACTGTTTTCAGTAAACTGTAAGCAGGGTTGATTCAACCATATTCTAGGAGATAGTTATTGATTATATTATTACTGACAAAGGAATTCATTCAACCAACTTTACATTTTGTTACAGTATACATTATGCAAATTATACAAATTCTTAGAAAACTAGTCCATTTGAATGAGCCATTTGGTTCTAAGATTAATTTCTCACTAAAAGGAATTAGGTTAACCCAACCGTGTGTAATATTTGGCAGGAAGTTAACTAGCTTAAAAAAAAAGGTAGCAAATGTAAATCCCCTTTCTAGAAAGTATCTTAAAGAAACGTTAAACAATTATGACTTTTTATTTGTAATGCTAAAATTTGCTCAAATACCTTTTGATTCTTCCTGCATACCTATTCAATTATAGTAAAATCTCTATCATATTACAAGTATCTTTTTATTTTTTTTAAATTGAGTGTATATTTTAGCACCTACTTTTGGTCATGACCTAGCATACTTGTTAACAGACATAACATTTATTTATTTATTTTTTAACATCTTTATCGCAGTATCATTGCTTTACAATGTTGTGTTAGTTTCAGCTGAATAACAAAGTGAGTCAGCTATACATATACATATGTTCCCATATCCCCTCCCTCTTGTGCCTCTCTCCCACCCTCCCTATCCCACCCCTCTTGGTGATCACAAATCACTGAGCTGATCTCCCTATGCTATGTGGCTGCTTCCCACTAGCTATCTATTTTACATTTGTTAGTGTATATATGTCCATGCCACTCTCTCACTTCATCCCAGTTTACCCTTCCCCTCCCCGTGTCCTCAAGTCCATTCTCTATGTCTGTGTCTTTATTCTGGTCCTGACACTAGGTTCTTTAGAAACATTTTTTTTTTTAGATTCCATATATAAGTGTTAGCATATGGTATTTGTTTTTCTCTTTCTGACTTACTTCATTCTGTATGACAGACTCTAGGTCCATACACCTCAATACAAATAACTCCATTTCCTTTCTTTTTATGGCTGAGTAATATTCCATTGTATATATGTGCCACATCTTCTTTATCCATTTATCTGTCAATGGACACTTAGGTTGCTTCCATGTCCTGGCTATTGTAAATAGTGCTGCAATGAACACTGTGGTACATGACTCTTTTTGAATTATGGTTTTCTCAAGGTATATGCCCAGTAGTGGGATTGCTGTGTCACATGGTAGTTCTATTTTTAGTTTTTTAAGGAAACTCCATACTGTTCTCCATAGTGGCTGTATCGACTTACATTCCCACCAACAGTGCAAGAGGGTTGCATTTTCACCACACCCTCTCCAGCATTTATTGTTTGTAGATTTTTTTGATGATGGCCATTCTGACCGGTGTAAGGTGATACCTCATTGTAGTTTTGATTTGCATTTCTCTAATGATTAGTAATGTTGAGCATCCATTCATGTGTTTTGGCAATCTGTATATCTTCTTTGGAGAAATGCCTATTTAGATCTTCTGCCCATTTTTGGATAGGGCTGTTTGTATTTGTGATATTGAGCTGCATGAGCTGCTTGGATATTCTGGAGATTAATCCTTTGTCAGTTTCTTTGTTTGCAAATATTTTCTCCCATTCTGAGGGTTGTCTTTTGGTCTTGTTTATGGTTTCCTTTGCTGCGCAAAAGCTTTTCAGTTTCATTAGGTCCCATTTGTTTATTTTTGTTTTTATTTCCATTTCTCTAGGAGGTGGGTCAAAAAGAATCTTGCTGTGATTTATGTCATAGAGTGTTCTGCCTATGTTTTCCTCTAAGACTTTTATAGTGTCTGGCCTTACATTGAGATCTTTAATCCATTTTGAGTTTATTTTTGTGTATGGTGATAGAGAGTGTTCTAATTTCATTCTTTTACATGTAGCTGTCCAGTTTTCCCAGCCCCACCTACTGAAGAGGCTGTCTTTTCTCCATTGTATATTCTTGCCTCCTTTATCAAAGATAAGGTGACCATATGTGCGTGAGTTTATCTCTGGGCTTTCTAAATGTTCCATTGATCTATATTTCTGTTTCTGTGCCAGTACCATACTGTCTTGATTACTGTAGTTTTGTAGTATAGTCTGAAGTCAGGGAGCCTGATTCCTCCAGCTCCGTTTTTCTTTCTCAAGATTGCTTTGGCTATTCAGGGTCTTTTGTGTTTCCATGCAAATTGTGAAATTTTTTGTTCTAGTTCTGTGAAAAATGCCATTGGTAGTTTGATAGGGATTGTATTGAATCAGTAGATTGCTTTGGGTAGTATAATCATTTTCACATTGTTGATTCTTCCAATCCAAGAACATGGTATATCTCTCCACCTGTTTGTATCATCTTTAATTTCTTTCATCAGTGTCTTATAGCTTTCTGCATACAGGTCTTTTGTCTCTTTAGGTAGGTTTATTCCTAGGTATTTTATTCTTTTTGTTGCAGTGGTAAATGGGAGTGTTTCCTTAATTTGTCTTTCTGATTTTTCATTGTTACTGTATAGGAATGGAAGAGATTTCTGTGCATTAATTTTATATCCTGCTACTTCACCAAATTCGTTGATTAGCTCTTGTAGTTTTCTAGTAGCATCTTTAGGATTCTCTATGTATAGTAACATGTATCTGCAAACATTGACAGTTTTACTTCTTCTTTTCCAATTTGGATTCATTTTATTTCTTTTTCTTCTCTGATTGCTGTGGTTAAAACTTCCAAAACTATGTTGAATAACAGTGGTGAGAGTTGGCAAACTTGTCTTGCTCCTGATCTTAGTGGAAATGATTTCAGTTTTTCACCATTGAGAACAATGTTGGCTGTGGGTTTGTCATATATGGCCTTTATTATGTTAAGGTAAGTTCCTTCTGTGCCTACTTTCTGGAGGGTTTTTATATAAATGGGTGTTGAATTTTTCTAAAGTTTTTTCTACATCTATTGAGATTATCATATGGTTTTTCTCCTTCAATTTGTTAATATGGTGTATCACATTGATTGATTTGCTTATATTGAAAAATCCTTGCATTCCTGGGGTAAACCCCACTGATCATGGTGTATGATCTTTTTAATGTGCTGTTGGCTTCTGTTTGCTAGTATTTTGTTGAGGATTTTTGCATCTATGTTCATCAGTGATATTGGCCTGTAGTTTGCTTTTTTTGTGACATCTTTGTCTGGTTTTGGTATCAGGGTGATGGTGACCTCATAGAATGAATTTGGGAGTGTTCCTCCCTCTGTTATATTTTGGCAGAGTTTGAGAAGGATAGGTGTTAGCTCTTCTCTAAATGTTTCATAGAATTCGCCAGTGAAGCCATCTGATCCTGGGCTTTCGTTTGTTGGAAGATTTTTTTCACTGTTTCAATTTCAGTGCTTGTGATTGGTCTGCTTATATTTTCTATTTCTTCCTGGTTCAGTCTTGGAAATTTGTGCTTTTTTAAGAATTTGTCCATTTCTTCCAGGTTGTCCTTTTTATTGGCATATTGTTGCCTGTAGTAATCTCTTATGATCCCTCGTATTTCTGCAGTGTCAGTTGTTACTTCTCCTTTTTCTTTTCTAATTCTGTTGATTTGAGTCTTCTTTTTTTTCTTGATCAGTGTGGCTAATGGTTTATCAATTTTGTTTATATTCTCAAAGAACCAGCTTTCAGTTTTATTGATCTTTGCTATTGTTTCCTTCTGTTCTTTTTCATTTATTTCTGATTGATTTTTATGATTTTTTTCCTTCTGCTAACTTTGGGGTTTATTTGTTCTTCTTTCTCTAATTGCATTAGTTGTGAGGTTAGATTTTTTTTGTTTCTTGAGCTAGGATGGTATTGCTATAAACTTCCCTCTTAGAACAGGTTTTGCTGCATCCCATAGGTTTTCAGTCACTGTGTTTTCATTGTCATTTGTTTCTATGTATTTTTTTTATTTCCTCTTTGGTTTCTTCAGTGATCTCATGGTTATTTAGTAGTGTACTGTTTAGCCTCCATGTGCTTTTTTTTTTCCAGTTTTTTCCAGTAATTGATATCTAGTCTCATAGCTTTGAGTTCATAAAAGATACTTGATATGATTTCAATTTCCTTAAATTTACCAAGGCTTGATTTGTGACCCAAGATATGCTCTCACCCGGACAATGTTCCATGAGCACTTGAGAAGAAAGTGTATTCTGTTGTTTTTGGATGGAATGTCCTATAAATATCAATTAATTCCATCTTGTTTAATGTATCATTTAAAGCTTGTGTTTCCTTATTGTTTTCATTTGGATGATCTGTCCATTGGTGAAAGTGTGGTGTTAAAGTCCCCTATTATGATTGTGTGACTGTCAATTTCCCGTTTAATGGTTGTTAGTATTTGCCTTATGTACTGAGGTGCTCCTATGTTTGGTGTATAAATATTTACAATTGTTATATCTTCTTCTTGGATTCGTCCCTTTATCATTATGCAATGTCCTTCTTTGTCTCTTGAAATAGTCTTTATCTTAAAGTCTATTTTGTCTTTTATGAGAATTGCTGCCCCAGCTTTATTTTGATTTCCATTTGCATGGAATATCTTTTTCCACCCCCTCACTTTCAGTCTGTATGTATCCCTAGGTCTGAAGTGGGTCTCTTGTAGACAGCATATATACACATCTTGTTTTTGTATCCATTCTGCCAGTCTATGTCTTTTGGTTGGAGCATTTAATCCATTTACATTTAAGGTAGAGTAATCTTGGTTGTAGGTTTTTCCATTTCATCACTTTAAATATGTCCTGCCACTCCCTTCTGGCTTGCAGAGTTTCTGCTGAAAGATCAGCTGTTAACCTTATGGGGATCCCTTTGTATGTTATTTTTTGCTTTTCCCTTGCTGCTTTTAATAGTTTTTCTTTATATTTAATTTTTGATAGTTTGATTAATATATGTCTTGGCATGTTTTCCTTGGATTTATCCTGTATGTGACTCTGCACTTCCTGAACTTGATTGACTATTTCCTTTCCCATATTAGGGAAGTTTTCAACTATTATCTCTTCAAATATTTTCTCAGTCCCTTTCTTTTTCTCTTCTTCTTCTGGGACCCCTATAATTCGAATGTTGTGAATTTAATGTTGTCCCAGAGGTCTCTGAGACTGTCCTCAGTTCTTTTCATTCTTTTTTCTTTATTCTGCTCTGCAGTAGTTATTTCCACTATTTTATCTTCCAGGTCACTTATGCGTTCTTCTGCCTCAGTTATTCTGCTATTGATTCCTTCTAGAGAATTTTTAATTTCATTTTTTGTGTTGTTCATGATTGTTTGTTTGCTCTTTAGTTCTTCTAGGTCCTTGTTAAATGTTTCTTGTATTTTCTCCATTCTATTTCCAAGACTTTGGATCATCTTTACTATCATTACTCTGAATTCTTTTTCAGGTAGACTGCCTATTTCCTCTTCATTTGTTTGGTCTGGTGGGTTTTTACTTTGCCACTTCATGTGCTGAGTATTTCTCTGTCTTCTCATTTTGCTTAACTTACTGTGTTTGGCGTCTCCATTTTGCAGGCTGTAGGTTTGTAGTTCCTGTTGTTTTTGGTGTCTGCCCCCAGTGGCTAAGGTTGGTTCAGTGGGTTGTGTAGGCTTCCTGGTGGAGGGGACTGGTGCCTTTGTTCTGGTGGATGAGGCTGGATCTTGTCTTTCTGGTGGGCAGGACCACGTCCAGTGGTGTGTTTGGGGGTGCCTGTGAACTTAATATGATTTTAGGCAGCCTCTCTACTAATGGGTGGGGTTGTTCCTGTCTTTCTAGTTGTTTGGCATGGGGTGTCCAGCACTGTAGCTTCCCAGTCATTGAGTGGAGCTGTGTCTTAGCATTGAGATGGAGATCTCTGGGACAGCTCTCACTGATTGATATTATGTGGGGCCGGGAGGTCTCTGGTGGTCCAATGTCCTGAACTCGGCTCTCCCACCTCAGAGACTTAGGCCTGACTCTCAGCTGGAGTACCAAGACCCTGTCAGCCACACGGCCAGGTAGCGAAGCTGAGGAAGGCTCCCTCTTCACCCAGTGCTTAGTGTTTTCCTCATTTCAGTCAGTGGAGGCGCCATTCTCTAAGTCAATGAAGGTTTTAGAATCATCTTTAACTCCTGAACCACTCCATGTTTGATTGTATTAGATGCCAAGCTTCAGATTATCAGACAGGATTCTTAATCTGGTGTGTCTGCCTCTTTCTTCAGTCTCTCCTTGTCCTCCATGTATGGAGCCAGTTTCAGATTTCACCCAGAGAACTCGCCAGGCTGTGATCCAACACCAGCGAACACACTGAAAAAAGCCCCGATTTACCACCTAGAGATAACATGTAATTAGAAGTACCCATTAGGAACAGTAACACCTGTATATTACTAATGCTTGAGGAATTTGGGTCTCTAATCCTCTTAGTAGACTTAGACCACGTGTCACAGAGGAGGTAGACGGGTAGGCCTTTGAGCAAGCTACAGAGGATTGGTTCTTTGTATGTAAATAGTTCTTTGTATGTCAAGGCCAGTTTGGCTAAAGCAGAGTGAACATGGGCAAGTGTGGAATGACATGAGGTTGGAAAAGTATCTGAGTGAAAGGATAGGAGTAATCTTTAAATGGGGCTTTTAGTAAAAGAATTAAAATAGAAGAAAGCTTAGGCAAATATTGTCTTTCATTGTTTTTCTTGGGACATATGTAGCTAGTACAGTGGGACATGGATAGAGTATCATCTCTCTTTGAATGAGACTAGGCTGTTCTTGAGAAGCCAAGTAGGAACTAGAGAAAGGCCCAGTTTGTGGGACACTAACGTTTGAAGGGACGAAAAGAGCAGGTGAAGCTCATGCATGATCACCAGGATAGAAAATCATACAGTGCTTTGGGGATAAAGGTGTAACTAGTTATAACGAGTGTATGTTTGTTTGGAGAGTCCTCTGGGATTGGGATTGTAGCATGGTTTCTGAATTTTAAGATATTGTTATTCTTTTCGTCTGTCACAACACAACTATATTTACTATTTTAAATAACCATGTCTGCTTTTTTGACATAGCTACTGTGCCAGCAAGAAAGAGTGGAAGAAAGATTGCTAGAAATAGATATGTATACAAATCCATACGTACTTACATTAATATATATTTCACAGTGAGATTTAATATTTGCTGGCATTTACTCCAAAGTTTTTCTTTGTCTTAAAGGACTGAGGTTGTTTTTCAAAATGATTTACCCCTATGGCTCATACCAATACATCACCACTTTGAAATTTTGCTTCATACAGCTGTAGCATTATCCACATGCCACAGGAAAACAAACCTTTTTAATATATGAAGGGTGTCAATGTTAGTCATGTGATTTGTAATGCTTTTGCTTAAATATTGATTTTTTTCAAATTCAATTTTTATTGATTTCTCTTAAATATTAATCATTTCTAATGACAGCTTAAAAAATAGGCTGAGCCCCTTGAACTTTCTTGCTATCCACTCCTCGTAGAAATAGAGTACAATTTTAGTATGCTTCAAATTAAGTCAAACAAAAACATACTGCTTTTTCATTTAAAGGTTTACTGTCATAAATCAAAATTTTATTTGTGCCGAATCAAGGGATTTAGGCAGAGTATTAACTGTGGCCATGCAGTGTCCCCATGAACAATCCAATGCCATCTGCAATCTCTAGCCAGTTTATCTATAATTTATCACCAACTTTACTTCATGGAAAACCATTCCTGGCCTTTAGGAGATCAGTGTTCTGCAGTATCAGTGAGGTTGACTGGACTCAGTTTAAATATGATGACTAGAAAGTGGCAGACCATCAACAGTTCCAGGGGACTAAGCTTCTAGGATATTAGTATGTGGAAGGTACTCTGATTCTTCTTGAAAACAAAGAAATGTTACTTCCTCACATTGGCTGTGTTTTAAATTTTTAATTGGAAATCAGCACTTCTGCTTGATTGAGAGTTCAACTTGGCAATGATTAGTTGTGAGGCTTTAGTACATCATTTAACCCCTCTGACCTTGGTTTCCCCATCCAGAACATGGAGGTAATAACACCTGCCACTGGCTGTCAAGGACGCTGCATGGATAAGTGAATTAGCATCAGTGGCTCCTCAAGAGAAGATCAGGACAGGCGGTTCCCAGCTTGAGAGGGTTTGTATTTAGAGTTTTTCTTTCTACATAGATTGAGATTTTGTGATATATTTTTCCACACAAACAATTTGAAAGTGATGGTTAAATCTCAGTCTAGTTCACAAAGACTTTTAAACTCATGAAGCAACTGAAAATAAGATATTTTTACACAAATTCAAGATTAATGAATTAAATATTCTTACCTTCAAGGTAGAAAGAAAAACAACATAAATATTGTTGAAGTACTACAAATGTACTAGAGAAATGCAATAAAGTAAGATAGTTTTTTTTCTTTCTGTTGTGTGTTTGGTGATGATGTTTGAGAATAAAAATTAAAGGACAATGAGGATGGGGGTTAATGACAAAATTAGAGAATATCTGTACACTATGAATTTATTAAAATAAGGTTTTAAGAAATATTTTTTGAAATTCGGAAAATAAGAATAAGCCTATAAAAACATATGAAAATGATCTTTCACCAGCCAAGAGATATTTATTATGAACATCTTTGCCTTGGTTCTTGATTCAAACTAATCAAGACATTTAACTTTGCCATTCATTGATAAAAGTGCTTCACCAATGCTATTTTTGTATTTAACCATCATGGTAAAAATTCTTTTGTCCCACAAATAAATCAGGACTGAAACACAGCATAGTAAGTAATATATTCAAGCATCTGGTTATGGTCATAGTGATGAAAAAGGAATTCTGAAGGGTGAGAAGTTAATTAGGCAACAGTTTAGGGCAGGTGAACTGAAGAAATAGCATTTGGAAGAACTAGCATCTTCCAGGGGCCAGCGTTAAAAAGAGAACACTGTATGTTTGTAAAATGGTTAGTTTTGTATATGAATCACTAATGAATTCACAAACTATTCATCTTTGTTATGGACCTGATTTAGCCAAACCTGGCTTCCAATCTAGGCTCTACTAGTTAGTAGTTTTATAACTCTAGACAAAATTTATTTAATTTCTTTTTTCATTGGGGCAAAGTTAACATAACATAAAATTTACCATAATAAAGTGTACAATTCAGTGGCATGTAGTGTATTCACAACGTTGTGCAACCATTACCTCTATCTAGTGTCAAAACATTTCACTACCCCAAAAGGAAACCTGTAACAATTGGTGACCTTTTCTGTCTATTTAACTGCTTTAACTTCTTTTTGAGCCTCAGGCTCCCCTACTACCTTTCTGAGTTTACATGTATTTTACTGGATCATTGTATGAATTAAAATGAAATTGTGTACATAAAGTACTAGACAGAAACCCTAGGCATTCAGGCTCTCCAGTCATTCCTTTTTCACTGTTTGGTTTTAAATCATTGTATCTACCTCTGTATGTGTATAGATATTACACTAATCTGCTAGGACTTAAATAAAATAAGCTTTCTTATTTTATTTTTCTTCTTATCACTAATTATTGCCTTTGTAATCTGGTTAATGGGGGTATTTCTAGGGATTTTCATCTTGGCCTATGTGCTGCCCTGTTCCTTCACCTCGTCTCCTGCCTTCTTTTCTAAACATAGTTGTACTTCCATCCATTTGGTGGGTCCTGGGAATTTTCTTTTCATATCTGTGAAAACAGAAAGCTGACAGGCTTCTCCTTGGCATGACACAGCATGTGTGAATCTGTGTCATGTCCAAGCGACTTTGTTCATAGTTAATTTGTTAAATTCCTCCAGAGAACAGACATGGCATTCCCCACTGAGCAATCAGGACAGCTGCGAAGCCAGGCAGTGGCCAAACAGAACCCAGTGTGAAATGTGTATTCAGAGCCCAGAGACAGTGGTCATGGCCAAGTCCCTGAAAGTTTACCGGTCTGTCTTTGGAAATACGAGTGTAACAGGCCCCGGGCCCCCCTGTTGCCCATAGATCTTAGGTATATAGGATGCATGGCTGTGAAGGTCTAATAGACACAAACAAGCAGAAGGGGAAACCCAGGAGTGATGCTGTAATACCGTCTCACTGAACACTCTTCCCTCCTTTGTTCCTTTTTTTCTTTCCCCTTTCTGTTTTTTTTTTTTTTTTTTGGTAATCCTAATATTTCCCTTCCATCTCCACAGCTGCTTTGATCTTGGCATGGTGCTCCTTTGACAATTAAGAGATGGGGACTGCCCCCTGACAAGTCATTATGAAGGGAGCTAGACTTTAAAAAGAAATAAACTAAACCTTAAGCACTACTTGCACGAGTCAGAAGAGGCCATAAACCACTACCTTGTCTTGGGTAGACAGTGGGTAGACACTGTATTCAGTAAGCACTCCGAATAAAGTGCCCCCCTGGACTTCCCTGGCGGCACGGTGCTTAAGAATCCGCCTGCTAATGCAGCAGACACGGGTTTGAGCCCTGGTCCGGGAAGATCTCACAGGCCGCGGAGCAGCTAAGCCTGTGCACCACAACCACTGAGCCTGTGCTCTAGAGCCCGTGTGCCACAACTACTAAAGCCCACGCACCTAAAGCCTGTGCTCCACAACAAGAGAAGCCACCGCAATGAGAAGCCAGCACACCGCAATGAAGGGTAGTGCCCGCGCACCGCAACCAAGAGTAGCCCCCGCTTGCCACAGCTAGAGAAAGCCCGTGAGCAGCAACGAAGACCAAACACAGCCAAAAATAAATAAAATAAATAAATTAAAAAAAAAAAAGTACCCTCCTGAGCTGATCAAAGGCTGCTTTCCCCAAAGCTAGCCCACGAATTGTGAAAGTCAGCCTGGCATTCAGAGGTCAGAATGGCACATCTCCTTGAAATATTCCGTACAGTCCAGGAACTGGTCCTTGCTGTCATTGATAGGAAAATAAGCACAGGCTGGACATAAAGATTTCAAGGAAATGGGCCTAATGAGATTATCAACAAACTTGGTCTCTCTTTGTGTATTACTTTTTTGTTGTTGTTTTTTGGTTTTGGTTCTCTTAGACTAATGTGATAATGACTGAAAGGAAGACCTTGATATGGAAAAATGTGAGACTCTCATGAAAAAGAATCTTTTATAATTCCCAGGGAGTTGATGAAATTCTGCTGAAATTTTCCAGTCTTCCTGGTTGGTTGAAGGAAGAGCTGCTTACAAGTTTGTCTCATAAAGTTGTTTAGGAACATTATGTAAAGAAAGGAGGTTTCTGGAAATTTCTGATTAGACCTGTGTGTATGGCAGCAGGGGAATTGCTCTGTGTGTGTATTATACTAAATACTTCACATGTTGTATCATTTATTTTCACCAGTGAGAGGTGGGTATTTGGGAAAATTGAGATTCAGAAAGGGAAAGCAATATGCCTAAATTGGCCAGGTAGGTAGTAGGAGTCAAGATCAAAGTTTGAATCTAAGTCTTTCTGAGTCCAAAGTCTATGTACTTTTCCACTGTGTTACCTGTGCCACCTGCCATCATATTACTTAGTAAGCACCTACATAAAACCTAGTTTCCCTTAATCTCACTGATTCTCTCAGAGCCCATCCATTCAACAAATGTAGATTGGATAATTCCTACCTGCAAAGCTCTGGAGGGCATTAAAGGTGAGGAACACAGTTCTTAGCCTCAGGGAGTTCCCAGGTTAGGTGAAGAGATAAGACGTTACTCAGATTAAGTACAGCACAAGGCCAAACATGCTGGGAGAGTACTAAGGAGTGAGAAGGTCAAGTCTAGCTGGGAGTTCCCAGGAGGTCTCATAGGCAAGTGGCCCTAGAGCTTGGCTCTGAACAGTGGAGAGGATTAAGAAATAGAGAATGGGGAAGAATTCCAGCTAGAAGAACAGAAAAGGAAGATACACAATAAAGGACTCAGGATGAGAGTGAGGAATGATGAGTCTTCCAGGTTGTCTGAACTCTAAGTCAAGACTAATCAGGCAGGTCTGTACCTGAGTCTGAGGAGTTTGGACTTTCTGGTTTACTTTGTATTAGATACTTCATGGAAGGAAATAAATAATGATGAGATATTAGGCCAGAGGTCAAAAATGAATGTTTGGCAAGCAGATTACCAAAGGCTGAAGTGTTTTGTTACACTAGCATAATTATTTTTATAAATGTGAGTATTTTTTAAAAAGGGACTTTCACATAAAAATCTGGATTTCTCGAAATTGAGTTATTTGTAGTGAGGTGGATGGACCTAGAGTCTGTCATACAGAGTGAAGTAAGTCAGAAAGAGAAAAACGAATACCGTATGCTAACACATACATATGGAATCTAAAATTTAAAAAAGGTTCTGAAGAACCTAGGGGCAGGACAGGAATAAAGATGCAGATGTAGAGAATGGACTTGAGGACACAGGGAGGGGGAAGGGTAAGCTGCGATGAAGTGAGAGAGTGGCACAGACATATATATACACTGCCAAATGTAAAATAGCTAGTGGGAAGCAGCTGCATAGCACAGGGAGATCAGCTTGGTGCTTTGTGACCACCTAGAGGGGTGGGATAGGGAGGGTGGGAGGGAGACGCAAGAGGGAGGAGATATGAGGATATATGTATATGTATAGCTGATTCACTTTGTTATAAAGCAGAAACTAAAACACCATTGTAAAGCAATTATACCCCCAATAAAAATTTTTTTAAAAATCTGGATTTCTAAATTATATTGAACAATTTGTTGGCATTTGATATGGCAACAACAGGCTGCAACTGTGTAAAAGATGCCTCTTCTAGACAAGCCATATACTTCTTCAGTTTATATGAGTCCCTGCCTAATCCAATACCTGAACTGCTCCATTAATTTACCTTACCTACCTAGTCCCCATGGGCATTTGAGCTGGCAATCCCTCTCTTAGAGGTCCCTGATGGATGCTCTAAAGTAGAAAAGTTAGAGATTTAACTTAATGGCCACACTAAGGTTAATACTGCCATCATAAACATATTATATACATTGTTTATAATCCCATAAAAAGAGAAGCCTAGGATTTATTGATCTTTATTAAACTTTTCTTCTTGTATTTTTTCTTCTTTTTTTTTTCCTTCAGTTGTAAAAATTTTATTTCTTCGAGACCCAGAAAAGGTATTATGACATAGTAGGTGTGGGTAAAATTACTAGCAGTGAGGATGGGAGGGGACACTAGGATGTGCCCTCCACGTATACCCCACAGAACACTTCTGATGAGTTTCTAGGGGGATTTTCAGACGTGGAAGTTGTAAGTTCCAAAGTATGTCTTCATCTCCTTAATTTTCCTGTAATATTCCATTTTCACTCTCTTATCCATAATGTTATTTTTTTAACATCTTTATTGGAGTATAATTGCTTTACAATGGTGTGTTACTTTCTGCTTTATAACAAAGTGAATCAGTTATACATATACATATGTTCCCATATCTCTTTCCTCTTGCGTCTCCCTCCCTCCCACCCTCCCTATCCCACCCCTCTACGTGGTAACAAAGCACCGAGCTGATCTCCCTGTGCTATGCGGCTGCTTCCCACTAGCTATCTATTTTACATTTGGTAGTGTATATATGTCCATGCCACTCTCTCACCCTGTCACATCTCACCCCTCCCCCTCCCCATATCCTCAAGTCCATTCTCTAGTAGGTCTGTGTCTTTATTCCCATCTTGCCACTAGGTTCTTCATGAACTTTTTTTTTTTTTCCTTAGATTCCATATATATGTGTTAGCATACAGTATTTGTTTTTCTCTTTCTGACTTACTTCACTCTGTATGACAGACTCTAACTCCATCCACCTCACTACAAATACCTCCATTTCGTTTCTTTTTATGGCTGAGTAATATTCCATTGTATATATGTGCCACATCTTCTTTAACCATTCATCTGTCGATGGACACTTAGGTTGCTTCCATGTCTTGGCCATTGTAAATAGTGCTGCAATGAACATTATGGTACATGACTTTTTGAATTACGGTTTTCTCAGGGTATATGCCCAGTAGTGGGATTGCTGGATCGTATGGTAGTTCTATTTGTAGTTTTTTAAGGAACCTCCATACTGTTCTCCATAGTGGCTGTATCAATTTACATTCCCATCAACAGTGCAAGAGAGTTCCCTTTCCTCCACACCCTCTCCAGCATTTATTGTTTCTAGATTTTTTGATGATGGCCATTCTGACCGGTGTGAGATGATACCTCATTGTAGTTTTGATTTGCATTTCTCTAATGATTTGGGATGTTGAACATCCTTTCATGTGTTTGTTGGCAATCTGTATATCTTCTTTGGAGAAATGTCTATTTAGGTCTTCTGCCCATTTTTGGATTGGGTTGTTTGTTTTTTTGTTATTGAGCTGCATGAGCTGCTTGTATCTTGGAGATTAATCCTTTGTCAGTTGCTTCATTTGCAAATATTTTCTCCCATTCTGAGGGTTGTCTTTTGGTCTTGTTTATGGTTTCCTTTGCTGTGCAAAAGCTTTTAAGTTTCATTAGGTCCCATTTGTTTTTTTGTTTTTTTTATTTCCATTTCTCTAGGAGCTGGGTCAAAAAGGATCTTGCTGTGATTTATGTCATAGAGTGTTCTGCCTATGTTTTCCTCTAAGAGTTTGATAGTGTCTGGCCTTACATTTAGGTCTTTAATCCATTTTGAGTTTATATTTGTGTATGGTGTTAGTGAGTGTTCTAATTTCATACTTTTACATGTAACTGTCTGGTTTTCCCAGCACCACTTATTGAAGAGGCTGTCTTTTCTCCAATGTATATGCTTGCCTCCTTTATCAAAGATAAGGTGACCATATGTGTGTGAGTTTATCTCTGGGCTTCCTAAATGTTCCATTGATCTATGTTTCTGTTTTTGTGCCAGTACCAAACTGTCTTGATTATTGTAGCTTTGTAATATAGTCTGAAGTCAGGGAGCCTGATTCCTCCAGCTCCATTTTTCGTTCTCAAGATTGCTTTGGCTATTCGGGGTCTTTTGTGTTTTCATACAAATTGTGAAATTTTTTGTCCTTGTTCTGTGAAAAATGCCAGTGGTAGTTTGATAGGGATTGCATTGAATCTGTAGATTGATTTGGGTAGTAGAGTCATTTTCACAATGTTAATTCTTCCAATCCAAGAACATGGTATATCTCCATCTATTTGTATCATCTTTAATTTCTTTCATCAGTGTCTTATAATTTTCTGCATACAGGTCTTTTGTCTCTTTAGGTAAGTTATTCCTAGATATTTTATTCTT